>NC_086445.1:657931884-658214384 GCF_028390025.1 Pseudophryne corroboree | reverse complement strand
GTATACCACCTACCCGTGGTTTTTTTTTTTCTTTCTTCTTTGTACATACTACTATAGTATAGTAGCTTACTGTAGCAGTCTGCGGTGCTGCTGAGCTGACAGTGTCCAGCAGGTCCGTCATCAGTCATCATTACCTAATAAATATATTATCTACCTGTCCGGCTGCAGTACTAGTGATATTATATATACATACATATATATATATATTGATTTCATCTCATTATCAATCATCCAGTCTATATTAGCAGCAGACACAGTACGGTAGTCCACGGCTGTAGCTACCTCTGTGTCGGCACTCGGCAGTCCATCCATAATTGTATACCACCTACCCGTGTTTTTTTTTTTTTCTTTCTTCTTTGTACATACTACTATAGTATAGTAGCTTACTGTAGCAGTCTGCGGTGCTGCTGAGCTGACAGTGTCCAGCAGGTCCGTCATCAGTCATCATTACCTAATAAATATATTATCTACCTGTCCGGCTGCAGTACTAGTGATATTATATATATATACATACATATATATATATTGATTTCATCTCATTATCATCCAGTCTATATTAGCAGCAGACACAGTACGGTAGTCCACGGCTGTAGCTACCTCTGTGTCGGCACTCGGCAGTCCATCCATAATTGTATACCACCTACCCGTGGTTTTTTTTTTCTTTCTTCTTTGTACATACTACTATAGTATAGTAGCTTACTGTAGCAGTCTGCGGTGCTGCTGAGCTGACAGTGTCCAGCAGGTCCGTCATCAGTCATCATTACCTAATAAATATATTATCTACCTGTCCGGCTGCAGTACTAGTGATATTATATATACATACATATATATATATTGATTTCATCTCATTATCATCCAGTCTATATTAGCAGCAGACACAGTACGGTAGTCCACGGCTGTAGCTACCTCTGTGTCGGCACTCGGCAGTCCATCCATAAGTATACTAGTATCCATCCATCTCCATTGTTTACCTGAGGTGCCTTTTAGTTGTGCCTATTAAAATATGGAGAACAAAAATGTTGAGGTTCCAAAATTAGGGAAAGATCAAGATCCACTTCCACCTCGTGCTGAAGCTGCTGCCACTAGTCATGGCCGAGACGATGAAATGCCAGCAACGTCGTCTGCCAAGGCCGATGCCCAATGTCATAGTACAGAGCATGTCAAATCCAAAACACCAAATATCAGTTAAAAAAGGACTCCAAAACCTAAAATAAAATTGTCGGAGGAGAAGCGTAAATTTGCCAATATGCCATTTACCACACGGAGTGGCAAGGAACGGCTGAGGCCCTGGCCTATGTTCATGGCTAGTGGTTCAGCTTCACATGAGGATGGAAGCACTCAGCCTCTCGCTAGAAAACTGAAAAGACTCAAGCTGGCAAAAGCACCGCAAAGAACTGTGCGTTCTTCGAAATCCCAAATCCACAAGGAGAGTCCAATTGTGTCGGTTGCGATGCCTGACCTTCCCAACACTGGACGTGAAGAGCATGCGCCTTCCACCATTTGCACGCCCCCTGCAAGTGCTGGAAGGAGCACCCGCAGTCCAGTTCCTGATAGTCAGATTGAAGATGTCAGTGTTGAAGTACACCAGGATGAGGAGGATATGGGTGTTGCTGGCGCTGGGGAGGAAATTGACCAGGAGGATTCTGATGGTGAGGTGGTTTGTTTAAGTCAGGCACCCGGGGAGACACCTGTTGTCCGTGGGAGGAATATGGCCGTTGACATGCCTGGTGAAAATACCAAAAAAATCAGCTCTTCAGTGTGGAGGTATTTCAACAGAAAAGCGGACAACAGGTGTCAAGCCGTGTGTTGCCTTTGTCAAGCTGTAATAAGTAGGGGTAAGGACGTTAACCACCTCGGAACATCCTCCCTTATACGTCACCTGCAGCGCATTCATAATAAGTCAGTGACAAGTTCAAAAACTTTGGGCGACAGCGGAAGCAGTCCACTGACCAGTAAATCCCTTCCTCTTGTAACCAAGCTCACGCAAACCACCCCACCAACTCCCTCAGTGTCAATTTCCTCCTTCCCCAGGAATGCCAATAGTCCTGCAGGCCATGTCACTGGCAATTCTGACGAGTCCTCTCCTGCCTGGGATTCCTCCGATGCATCCTTGCGTGTAACGCCTACTGCTGCTGGCGCTGCTGTTGTTGCTGCTGGGAGTCGATGGTCATCCCAGAGGGGAAGTCGTAAGCCCACTTGTACTACTTCCAGTAAGCAATTGACTGTCCAACAGTCCTTTGCGAGGAAGATGAAATATCACAGCAGTCATCCTGCTGCAAAGCGGATAACTGAGGCCTTGACAACTATGTTGGTGTTAGACGTGCGTCCGGTATCCGCCGTTAGTTCACAGGGAACTAGACAATTTATTGAGGTAGTGTGCCCCCGTTACCAAATACCATCTAGGTTCCACTTCTCTAGGCAGGCGATACCGAGAATGTACACGGACGTCAGAAAAAGACTCACCAGTGTCCTAAAAAATGCAGTTGTACCCAATGTCCACTTAACCACGGACATGTGGACAAGTGGAGCAGGGCAGGGTCAGGACTATATGACTGTGACAGCCCACTGGGTAGATGTATGGACTCCCGCCGCAAGAACAGCAGCGGCGGCACCAGTAGCAGCATCTCGCAAACGCCAACTCTTTCCTAGGCAGGCTACGCTTTGTATCACCGCTTTCCAGAATACGCACACAGCTGAAAACCTCTTACGGCAACTGAGGAAGATCATCGCGGAATGGCTTACCCCAATTGGACTCTCCTGTGGATTTGTGGCATCGGACAACGCCAGCAATATTGTGTGTGCATTAAATATGGGCAAATTCCAGCACGTCCCATGTTTTGCACATACCTTAAATTTGGTGGTGCAGAATTTTTAAAAAAACGACAGGGGCGTGCAAGAGATGCTGTCGGTGGCCAGTAGAATTGCGGGACACTTTCGGCGTACAGGCACCACGTACAGAAGACTGGAGCACCACCAAAAACTACTGAACCTGCCCTGCCATCATCTGAAGCAAGAAGTGGTAACGAGGTGGAATTCAACCCTCTATATGCTTCAGAGGTTGGAGGAGCAGCAAAAGGCCATTCAAGCCTATACAATTGAGCACGATATAGGAGGTGGAATGCACCTGTCTCAAGCGCAGTGGAGAATGATTTCAACGTTGTGCAAGGTTCTGATGCCCTTTGAACTTGCCACACGTGAAGTCAGTTCAGACACTGCCAGCCTGAGTCAGGTCATTCCCCTCATCAGGCTTTTGCAGAAGAAGCTGGAGACATTGAAGGAGGAGCTAACACGGAGCGATTCCGCTAGGCATGTGGGACTTGTGGATGGAGCCCTTAATTCGCTTAACAAGGATTCACGGGTGGTCAATCTGTTGAAATCAGAGCACTACATTTTGGCCACCGTGCTCGATCCTAGATTTAAAGCCTACCTTGGATCTCTCTTTCCGGCAGACACAAGTCTGCTGGGGTTGAAAGACCTGCTGGTGACAAAATTGTCAAGTCAAGCGGAACGCGACCTGTCAACATCTCCTCCTTCACATTCTCCCGCAACTGGGGGTGCGAGGAAAAGGCTCAGAATTCCGAGCCCACCCGCTGGCGGTAATGCAGGGCAGTCTGGAGCGACTGCTGATGCTGACATCTGGTCCGGACTGAAGGACCTGACAACGATTACGGACATGTCGTCTACTGTCACTGCATATGATTCTCTCACCATTGAAAGAATGGTGGAGGATTATATGAGTGACCGCATTTAAGTAGGCACGTCACACAGTCCGTACTTATACTGGCAGGAAAAAGAGGCAATTTGGAGGCCCTTGCACAAACTGGCTTTATTCTACCTAAGTTGCCCTCCCACAAGTGTGTACTCCGAAAGAGTGTTTAGTGCCGCCGCTCACCTTGTCAGCAATCGGCGTACGAGGTTACATCCAGAAAATGTGGAGAAGATGATGTTCATTAAAATGAATTATAATCAATTCCTCCGTGGAGACATTGACCAGCAGCAATTGCCTCCACAAAGTACACAGGGAGCTGAGATGGTGGATTCCAGTGGGGACTAATTGATAATCTGTGAGGAGGGGGATGTACACGGTGATATATCGGAGGATGATGATGAGGTGGACATCTTGCCTCTGTAGAGCCAGTTTGTGCAAGGAGAGATTAATTGCTTCTTTTTTGGTGGGGGTCCAAACCAACCCGTCATTTCAGTCACAGTCGTGTGGCAGACCCTGTCACTGAAATGATGGGTTGGTTAAAGTGTGCATGTCCTGTTTATACAACATAAGGGTGGGTGGGAGGGCCCTAGGACAATTCCATCTTGCACCTCTTTTTTCTTTAATTTTTCTTTGCGTCATGTGCTGTTTGTGGAATGTTTTTTGGAAGGGCCATCCTGCGTGACACTGCAGTGCCACTCCTAGATGGGCCCGGTGTTTGTGTCGGCCACTAGGGTCGCTTATCTTACTCACACAGCTACCTCATTGCGCCTCTTTTTTTCTTTGCGTCATGTGCTGTTTGGGGAGGGTTTTTTGGAAGGGCCATCCTGCGTGACACTGCAGTGCCACTCCTAGATGGGCTCGGTGTTTGTGTCGGCCACTAGGGTCGCTTATCTTACTCACACAGCTACCTCATTGCGCCTCTTTTTTTCTTTGCGTCATGTGCTGTTTGGGGAGGGTTTTTTGGAAGGGCCATCCTGCGTGACACTGCAGTGCCACTCCTAGATGGGCCCGGTGTTTGTGTCGGCCACTAGGGTCGCTTATCTTACTCACACAGCTACCTCATTGCGCCTCTTTTTTTCTTTGCGTCATGTGCTGTTTGGGGAGGGTTTTTTGGAAGGGCCATCCTGCGTGACACTGCAGTGCCACTCCTAGATGGGCACGGTGTTTGTGTCGGCCACTAGGGTCGCTTATCTTACTCACACAGCTACCTCATTGCGCCTCTTTTTTTCTTTGCGTCATGTGCTGTTTGGGGAGGGTTTTTTGGAAGGGCCATCCTGCGTGACACTGCAGTGCCACTCCTAGATGGGCCCGGTGTTTGTGTCGGCCACTAGGGTCGCTTATCTTACTCACACAGCTACCTCATTGCGCCTCTTTTTTTCTTTGCGTCATGTGCTGTTTAAGGAGGGTTTTTTGGAAGGGCCATCCTGCGTGACACTGCAGTGCCACTCCTAGATGGGCACGGTGTTTGTGTCGGCCACTAGGGTCGCTTATCTTACTCACACAGCTACCTCATTGCGCCTCTTTTTTTCTTTGCGTCATGTGCTGTTTGGGGAGGGTTTTTTGGAAGGGCCATCCTGCGTGACACTGCAGTGCCACTCCTAGATGGGCACGGTGTTTGTGTCGGCCACTAGGGTCGCTTATCTTACTCACACAGCTACCTCATTGCGCCTCTTTTTTTCTTTGCGTCATGTGCTGTTTGGGGAGGGTTTTTTGGAAGGGCCATCCTGCGTGACACTGCAGTGCCACTCCTAGATGGGCACGGTGTTTGTGTCGGCCACTAGGGTCGCTTATCTTACTCACACAGCTACCTCATTGCGCCTCTTTTTTTCTTTGCGTCATGTGCTGTTTGGGGAGGGTTTTTTGGAAGGGCCATCCTGCGTGACACTGCAGTGCCACTCCTAGATGGGCACGGTGTTTGTGTCGGCCACTAGGGTCGCTTATCTTACTCACACAGCTACCTCATTGCGCCTCTTTTTTTCTTTGCGTCATGTGCTGTTTGGGGAGGGTTTTTTGGAAGGGCCATCCTGCGTGACACTGCAGTGCCACTCCTAGATGGGCACGGTGTTTGTGTCGGCCACTAGGGTCGCTTATCTTACTCACACAGCTACCTCATTGCGCCTCTTTTTTTCTTTGCGTCATGTGCTGTTTGGGGAGGGTTTTTTGGAAGGGCCATCCTGCGTGACACTGCAGTGCCACTCCTAGATGGGCACGGTGTTTGTGTCGGCCACTAGGGTCGCTTAGCTTAGTCATCCAGCGACCTAGGTGCAAATTTTAGGACTAAAAATAATATTGTGAGGTGTGAGGTATTCAGAATAGACTGAAAATGAGTGGAAATTATGGTTTTTGAGGTTAATAATACTTTGGGATCAAAATGACCCCCAAATTCTATGATTTAAGCTGTTTTTTAGTGTTTTTTAAAAAAAAAACACCCGAATCCAAAACACACCCGAATCCGACAAAAAAAATTCGGTGAGGTTTTGCCAAAACGCGGTCGAACCCAAAACACGGCCGCGGAACCGAACCCAAAACCAAAACACAAAACCCGAAAAATTTCAAGTGCACATCTCTAGGAGATAGGGCACTTTAAGAAAGCTTTGGACTCTGGGTGTGCACTGGCTCCTCCCTCTATGCCCCTCCTCCAGACCTCAGTTAGGGAAACTGTGCCCAGAGGAGATGTACAGTACGAGGAAGGATTTTTGTAAATCTAAGGGCGAGACCCATACCAGCCACACCAATCACACTGTATAACTTGTGATAAACTTAACCAGTTAACAGTATGAACAACAACATAGCCACGGTTCAACCGAAAAACTATAACATAACCCTTATGTAAGCAATAACTATATACAAGTCTTGCAGAAGAAGTCCGCACTTGGGACGGGCGCCCAGCATCCTCTACGGACTACGAGAAATAGATTTACCGGTAAGTAAAATCTTATTTTCTCTAACGTCCTTGAGGATGCTGGGACTCCGTAAGGACCATGGGGATTATACCAAAGCTTCCAAACTGGCGGGAGAGTGCGGATGACTCTGCAGCACCGATTGAGCAAACAGGAGGTTCTCTTCAGCCAGGGTATCAAACTTATAGAACTTTGCAAAGGTGTTTGTCCCCGACCAAGTAGCTGCTCGGCACAACTGTAATGCCGAAATCCCTCGGGCAGCCGCCCAAGAAGAGCCCACTTTCCTAGTGGAGTGGGCCTTAACCGATTTTGGTAACGGCAATGCTGCCTAAGAATGCACCTGCTGAATCGTGTTACAGATCCAGCGAGCAATAGTCTGCTTTGTAGCAGGAGCGCCAACCTTGTTGGCCGCATACAGAATGAACAAAGCTTCAGTCTTCCTGATTCTAGCCGTTCTGGTCACATAAATCTTCAAAGCCCTGACTACATCCAGGGACTCGGAATCCTCCAAGTCCCGTGTAGCCACAGGCATGACAATAGGTTGGTTCACATAAAAAGATGAGACCACTTTTGGCAGAAAGTGAGGGCGAGTCCTCAACTCTGCCCTATCCACGTGAAAAACCAAGTATGGGCTTTTATGTGATAAAGCCACCAATTCGGAAACACGTCTTGCCGAAGCTAACGCCAACAACATGACCACTTTCCACGTGAGGTATTTCAACTCCACAGTTTTGAGTGGTTCAAACCAAGGTGACTTGAGGAAACGTAACACCACGTTAAGATCCCATGGCACCACCGGAGGCACAAGGGAGGCTGAATATGCAGCACCCCCTTCAAAAAGGGCTGTCAGTCAAGAATAGAGGCCAATTCTCTTTGAAAGAAAATGGATAAGGCTGAAATCTGGACCTTTATGGACCCTAATTTTAGGCCCAAAGTCACACCTGTTTGAAGGAAGTGAATTAGACGGCCCAAATGGAACTCCTCCGTAGGAGCAGCTCTGGCCTCACACCAAGATACATATTTCCGCCATATACGGTGATAATGTTTTAACGTCACGTCTTTCCTAGCCTTGATCAGGGTAGGAATGACTTCCTCCGGAATCCCTTTTTCCGCTAGTATCCGGCGTTCAACCGCCATGCCGTCAAATGCAGCCGCGGTAAGTATTGGAACAGACAGGGCCCCTGCCGCAGCAGGTCCTGCTTTAGAGGAAGAGGCCACGGATCCCCTGCGAGCAACTCTTGCAGCTCCGGATACCAAGTCCTCCATGGCCAATCCGGAACAATGAGGATTGTTCTGACCCTGCTTCTTCGTATTATTCTCAACACCTTGGGTATGAGAGGAAGAGGAGGAAACACATAGACCGATCTGAACACCCAAGGTGTCACCATAGTGTCTACCGCTACCGCCTGAGGATCCCTTGACCTGGCGCAATACCGCTTTAGCTTTTTGTTGAGACGGGATGCCATCATGTCAATTTGAGGCAGTCCCCAACGATCCGTGATCTGTGCGAAGACTTCTTGATGAAGTCCCCACTCTCCCGGATGCAGGTCGTGCCTGCTGAGGAAGTCCGCCTCCCAGTTGTCCACCCCCGGGATGAACACCACTGTGCGCTTACATGGCCTTTCGCCCAGAGTAGAATCCTGGTCGCTTCTGCCATGGCCATTTTGCTCCTTGTTCCGCCATGGCAGTTTATATGAGCCACTGCCGTGACATTGTCTGACTGAATCAGAACCGGTTTTCTCCGAAGCAATCCCTCCGCTTGACGCAGGGCGTTGTATATGGCCCTCAACTCCAGGACGTTGATGTGGAGACAAAACTCTAGGCTTGGCCAGAGACCTTGGAAATTTCTTCCCAGTGTCACTTCTCCCCAGCCTCGGAGGCTTGCGTCTGTGGTCACCAGGACCCAGTCCTGAATGCCGAACCTGCGACCTTCTAATAGGCGAGCACTGTTCAGCCACCACAGGAGAGATACCCTGGTCCTGGGAGACAGGGTGATCCTTTGATGCATTTGTAAATGGGACCCCAGACCACTTGTCCAAGAGGTCCCATTGAAAAGTCCTCGCATGGAACCTGCCGAAAGGGATGGCCTCGTAGGAAGCCACCATCTTCCCCAGGACACGCGTGCAATGATGCACTGAAACCTTTTTTGGTTTTAATAGGTTCCTGACCATGGCTATGAGTTCCTGAACCTTTACCAATCGGAAGAAAACCCTTTTTCTGGTCTGTGTCTAGAATCAGCCCCAAAAAGGTCAGACGCGTTGTAGGGACTAGCTGGGACTTCGGTATATTGAGAATCCAGCCGTGTATCTGCAACGTCTTCATGGACAGAGACACGCTGTCCAGCAACCTCTCCCGAGATCTCACCTTTATGAGTAGATCGTCCAAGTATGGGATAATTGTGACCCCCTGCCTGCGCAGGAGCACCATCATTTCCGCCATTACCTTGGTGAAAATTCTCGGGGCCGTGGAAAGCCCAAACGGCAACGTCTGAAATTGGTAGTGACAGTCCTGCACTGCAAATCTCAGGAACGCCTGATGCGGGGGGAATATCGGAACATGAAGGTAAGCATCCTTTATGTCCAGGGACACCAGCCAATCCCCCCCCCTCCAGGCTGGCGATGACCGCCCTGAGTGATTCTATTTTGAACTTGAACCTCTTCAAGTACAGGTTCAGAGATTTCAGGTTTAAAATGGGTCTGACCGAACCGTCCGGTTTCGAGACCACAAACAGGGTTGAGTAATATCCCTCTCCTTGCTGGAGATGAGGAACTATGACAATCACCTGTTGAATATACAATTTTTGGATTGACGGGGAAGCCGGCAGAACTGATTTGAAAAATCGTCGAGGAGGCAAGTCTTCGAATTCCAGCCTGTATCCCTGAGAAACAATCTCTAATGCCCAGGGATCCACCTGCGGGTGAACCCAGACGTGGCTGAAAAACCGAAGACGAGCCCCCACCAGATCTGCCTCCCCTCGGGAAGCCCCAGCGTCATGCGGTGGACTTTACAGATGCAGGGGAGGACTTCTGCTCTTGGGAACTAGCTGTGTGCAGCTTTTTTCCCTTGCCTTTCCCTCTGGCAACAAAGGATGATCCACGTACCTTCTTGTTTTTATTGGAACGAAAGGACTGCATTTGATAATAAGGTGCCTTTTTTGTATGCTGCGGGGGGACATAAGGTAAGAAATTTGACTTACCAGCCGTAGCCGTAGAGACAAGATCCGAGAGGCCGTCTCCAAACAACTCCACCCCTTTGTAAGGCAAGGACTCCATATGCCGCTTTGACTCGGCATCTCCCGTCCACTGTAGGGTCCACAAGAGCCGCCTAGCAGAAATAGACATCGCATTTATTCCGGAGCTTAATAAACAAATGTCTCTCTGAGCATCCCTCATATACAAGGCAGCCTCTCTGATATGTTCTATGGTCATTTGAATGGCATCCCTATCTAAGGTGTCATTTTCCGTAGATAAAGAATCTGCCCATGGCACAACCGCAATACAAACCCAGGCCGATGCCATAGCCGGTCGAGCAATAGTACCGGAATGATTGTAAATGTGCTTTAAGGTAATTTCCTGCCTGCGATCAGCAGGTTCCTTGAGGGAAGCCATATCCTGAGAAGGCAGTGCCACCTTTTTGGACAAACGTGTCAGCGCCTTGTCAACTTTTGGCAAAGATTCCCAGCGTATCCTATCAGTTTGTGGAAAAGGATACGCCATGAGAATCCTTTTGGGAACTTGTGGTCTCCTATCCGGAGATTCCCAAGCCTTTTCGCACAAGTTATTTAATTCAAATGAAGATGGAAAAGTGACTTCAGGCTTTTTTCCTTTATACATGTGTACCCTCGTGTCAGGGACAGGGGGTTCCTCAGTAATATGCAAAACCTCTTTAATGGCAATAATCATGTACCGTATACCCTTTGCCACCTTCAGCTGTAATTTTGCATCTTCATAGTCGACACTAGAGTCAGTATCTGTGTCATCTATCTGGTATATGGTGTGCTCTGAGACCCCGAAGGACCTGGCGCCCCAGGGACAGGCATGGACTGGCTACCTGACTGATCCCTAGCTTCTGCCTTGTCTAACCTTTTATGCAATAGATTGACATTTGCATTCAAGACATTCAGCATATCCACTTATTCCGGTGTCGGCGTTGCCGACGGCGACATGACATTCAAGCACTCCCCCTCCACATTAAGCGAGCCTTCCTCGTCAAACATGTCGACACACGCGTACCGACACTTCACACACACACAGGGAACCCCTTTCCCTGTCAAGGCCCTTTGGAGAGACAGAGAGAGTATGCCAGCACACACCCCAGCGCAATGACCCTGGAGACCAACACAAAATGTTTTTCCCCAGCAGCACAGTATAATATGTAAACCGCCAATTATGTGCCCCCCCCCCCCCCCTCTCTTTTAAGCATCCTTTCACCGTGTTTAAGAAGGGGAGAGTCCGGGGAGCTTCCTCTCAGCAGTGCTGTGGAGAGAAAATGGCGCTGGTGAGTGATGAGGGAGAAGCCCCGCCCCCTCGGCGGCGGGCTTCTGTCCCGCTCAAACTTAGTAAAATATGGCGGGGGGCTTTTATATATACATGTACAGTGCCCACCTGTACATGTATATAGTCTTTTTTGCCATGCAGAGGTTTATGTTGCTGCCGAGGGCGGGTGTGGTTTGTTTTATCGACAGTGTCTAGGTCGACAATGTTTAGGTCGACCACTATAGGTCGACAGTCACTAGGTCGACATGGATGGTTGACAGGGTTTCTAGGTCGACATGTGCTAGGTCGACAGGTCTAAAGGTCGACATGAGGATTTTTTTTTTTGGTGTTGTTTTCTTCGTAAAGTGACGTGGGATCCCAAATTAGTGCACCGCGTCCCCTCGCATGGCTCGCTACGCTCGCCATGCTTCGGGAATGGTGCCTTCGCTCCTCTACCGCTTCGCTCGGCACACTTTACCATTCCAATCGTAGTCCACGTGGATCGTTAAGTATGAAAAAAATTTTTTTTAAAAAAAACTCATGTCGACCTTTAGACCTGTCGACCTAGCACATGTCGACCTAGAAACCCTGTCGGCCTTCCATCCATGTCGACCTAGTGACTGTCGACCTATAGTGGTCGACCTAAACATTGTCGACCTAGACACTGTCGATCCTCAGACCGTATCGCGCCCAGGGCGCCCCCCCCTGCGCCCTGCACCCTTACAGTGACCGGAGTATGGGAGGTGTATGGGAGCAATGACGCACAGCTGCAGTGCTGTGCTGAAGGCTTCTGCCGCCTGACGACTTCTGTCTTCTGTACTTCTAGCTCTGTGAGGAAAACGGCGGCGCGGCTCCGGGGGTGGACGCCCAGTAAGAACCTGCGTTCACCCCCTCTGGAGCTAATGGTGTCCAGTAGCTGAGGAAGCAGAGCCTATCTTTGACAAGAAGGTCTGCTCCTCTCTCCTCAGTCCCTCGATGCAGGGAGCCTGTTGCCAGCAGTGCTCCCTGTGAAAAAGTAGTAAAAGGTAGAAAAAAAAAATCCAAACAAAAATGCTTCTAGGCAGAGAACTCTGGAGAGCTCTCTGCAGTGCACCCATCTTGCTCTGGGCACAGTGTAAAACTGAGGTCTGGAGGAGGGGCATAGAGGGAGGAGCCAGTGCACACCCAGAGTCCAAAGCTTTCTTAAAGTGCCCTATCTCCTGCGGAGCCAGTCTATCCCCATGGTCCTTACGGAGTCCCAGCATCCTCAAGGACGTTAGAGAAACTGTATAAATAAATTACAAAATTTCGATAAAAAGCTAAAAGCCCACGTAACCTTATAAAAGGGTGTCAGCCCAACCCTAAAAATACAACACTGGTATAGTATTGTTAAGTATAAGAAATGGGGGGATGGCGGTACCGGCGACAAGTATGGCTAAAAACACTGTTTTTATATGCTTTTAAAACGCCAAAAGATGTTATAAAATTATAAAAGTAAGTTTTTAATATATACGAGAGTAAAAACTGTTTCAAAAAATGATTTTCAAATACAAGAAAAAATTTCTCATATAAAACTACTGAGAAATGAAAGGATAGGAATTCAAACTTAACTTGAGAACAGTGGGTAGGCAGTTCAGGCCCAACGCGTTTCATCTCAGCAGACTTCTTCAAGGGGATATATATATATATATATATATATATATATATATATATATATATATATATATATATATATAGCAGTATCAATATGGATTGGCACTCCCACAGGTATCGTAAAAAGCTCCAGTGCCCTCTTATAACAAATGTTGTAGAACAAAACTGGAAATGATGAAGCAGCACTCAGAGTCTTGAAAAATAAAGCAGTGTATTGGAAAATTATTCCATGAATTCCCAACGTCTCGGGGCTAAAGCTTTACACCTTGACAAAGGGGCACGTTAGCCCCGAAACGTTGGGAATTCATGGAGTAATTTTCCAATACACTGCTTTATTTTTCAAGACTCTGAGTGCCGCTTAATCATTTCCAGTTCTGTTTTATAAATATATATAATATATATATGTATATATATATATATATATATATATATATATATATATATATACATATATATATACATACAAATGCTGGTTTGCACAGTGGGGTAAATCATATGCTGGTTATACGAGCGGTGGTTTGACCGCCTTTTATGGTACGGGTTTATACTTGTGACAGATCTGGATTTTTAAAATAAAATTGCTGTACTCTTTTAATGCACTATTGGCGCTCCCTGCTTCTTCAATCTCTTGGCATATATATATATATATATATATATACACACACACACACGGAAGACTGTAAGGACCGGCACTCCCCCTCCAAGACTTAGTGCTTAGGTGCCATCTCAAGTGAGGATGGATAATGGACAACAAAACAAGCGGCACTCTAAGTCTGTCTAAAAGTCAAGTATATTTCACACAAAAAGTGGTCTGACGTTTCGGGGTCCAAGCGCCCCTTTGTCAAGGTGAACAATAACAAGTATAATAAAATTCATACCTTATATCGAAAAGAAAACCCGCCAAGTGCATCTGATCACGCCCGCCCGGCCGCTTGCGGTCCGTCCCCTCTTCCGTCTCCCTTGATTGACGTCATGCACAGCGCGCCTCGCGTGTGCGTCGTTGTCATGGTTACCTGATGCTGGAGACGGCCGGGCTGCGGCGCTAGTAAAGAATGAAATAAAGTGCAAAGTCTTTAAAATACAGAGCCCCACACCAGAAAAATAAATAAATAAATCAATCAGTTATGGAACTGATAAAAAGACATTCAGTTTGACTGAGGTGCTAACTGAGAGTCAAAATAAAACAAAACAGCTGCTAATTAAATATACAATACATAAATAAAGCTATCCTTGAATGATACCATGAACGATCTATGACATATGATTATCGACCATGTCCCTAAGCACATTAGAGGAGGGGACAGAGATGGCAGACTCCTACGATTAGAAACTAAATGGATTTTTGAGTTAAACACAACTAACCCCCATGGACTGAATGAGAAACTGAGCTGGAACATTTTCAAATAAAGCTTCAGATGTATTAAACTGAGGAGCTGACTCACTGCATGGTGACAACATTCTCTGCAACAATATTAATCATTTATTAATCATTCAAGGATAGCTTTATTTATGTATTGTATATTTAATTAGCAGCTGTTTTGTTTTATTTTGACGGAGGTGGTACCTGAAGAGTCCTAGGCGGATCTGGCCGGGAAAGTCTATGAATTCGAAGCACGTATGTGTGCATTTTGATGGATTCAAAATTATTTGATAATACTCCAGCACAAAGTCCGTTTAACTGAGGGTATCATCTCAGCGGGCAGCAGGGGGATTCATTTATCTTTATATGTACTGCTTTTCTTGTGCACTCTCAGTTAGCACCTCAGTCAAACTGAATGTCTTTTTATCAGTTCCATAACTGATTTGTTTATTTATTTTTCTGGTGTGGGGCTCTGTATTTTAAAGACTTTGCACTTTATTTCATTCTTTACTAGCGCCGCAGCCCGGCCGTCTTCAGCGTCAGGTAACCATGACAACGACGCACACGCGAGGCGCGCTGTGCATGACGTCAATCAAGGGAGACGGAAGAGGGGACGGACCGCAAGCGGCCGGGCGGGCGTGATCAGATGCACTTGGCGGGTTTTCTTTTTCGATATAAGGTATGAATTTTATTATACTTGTTATTGTTCACCTTGACAAAGGGGCGCTTGGACCCCGAAACGTCGGACCACTTTTTGTGTGAAATACACTTGACTTTTAGACAGACTTAGAGTGCCGCTTGTTTTGTTGTCCATTATATATACACACGTATATAAAAATAATACACACATTTATAGAGCACTGCAAGAAAATGGATTTGGACACAATTCCTCTTTATACCACATTCATGCACTTCACTTGAGAGCTCATTGTTATTCAGTTATACTGTAACAACTTTTATTAAATAACACATTTCAATATACTGCCATACCCAGGATTCAAACCTATAACCTGTTGAATTCTAATCACACACCCTACTCATTGAGCTTTTTGATCTTGCATAAAAACTATTAACACTATATGAAGCTTCTGGTACTTTATAAAAAATAATCAGCATTGCAGTTGAGCAGATCTATGTAGTGTGCAGCCACACATCCAATCTCTTGCAGCCATACACTATAGACATCCGCTCAGTCGCAAAGCTGATCATTTTTTCACAAAGTACAAGGTAAGCTTCAGATAGTTAGAATTCTCTACCTTAGAATTATCTACCTTTCTATGCAAGGGCAGATAGCTCAATGAATAGAGTGTCTGACTGCAATGCCACAGACAATGGGTTTGAATCCCGGTATGTCAGCATCTTGAAATGAAATAAAAAACAGTGTGACTGAATAACAAAGAAATCTCAAGTTGAATTCATGAATGTTGTATTGGTATTAGCGACAGAAGGGGTCAGAAAAGGAGACAGGCGGTCAGGAGATGCTGGGCTTCAAAAAGGGAGGAAGCTGCAAGTGAAAGTAATTAAACCAGATAATTGGCAAGTGCCACCAACAGCGCCCCCTACCCTGCAGCGCTATGTGTGGTGCCCCTTCCGCACACACCTAGTTTCGGCTCTGGCACTGTGTGCCAGGCACTGCTGGCACACACATGGTGGAGGTTATTGTTATTGTTACACCCGCACCTGCTCAACTAAAAAGAAAAACTTTGGTGGTGGACAGGACGTTCTGGAATGCCATTCCTGATGATGTATTTTTCATTATACCTTAAGGAATGGCATTGTGGAACATTCTGACTGAAAAATAGCCCTGCTTAGCATTATGCCCAATTTGTCTTTCCGATTCATCCATAAGCGACAAATCGTGCCGATACCAGCCCAATGTGAACGTGTTTTGAAACAATTAATAATCTCAGAGTCACTCACCAATACACAATATTACAGTTTTAAATACTCCTATGCTCAGACATTGCTGCCTACCTGGGCTGTATTTAGGCTTTCTGCCACCCAGGGCAAAGTCGTGGCTTGATGGTGGTACTGAGACTACCTCTTGACTTGATTGTATATCCATTGCACGCTTGGCTTGATTTCATAGCCATCAATATTGAAAGACGGAAATGTATGTAGGGTTTGGGCAAATTCCATTCTTTTTAATCCTGTTACTTTGATAAACCAATGCCTGCTGCATTTATCCTTTGGTCCTGGACAGTGATAGTTTGTGTTAATAACGCATTGTTTGACTGAATACAGTACCTGCTGAACAATTTATGTCATACAGATATAGATTAAAAACCTCTCCTGATATATGTCCCATTTTTTACTTATTTTTTTGCTACCATTCCAGTAATGTCAGTGTGTGTGTTATATTTATGATTCCAAAATATAATAAAAGTAACTTCAAGTCGGTCAAGGTATCCGTTTGATAGATAGACAGTGTCTAGTTAGACAGTCAATAGATAGACACCATATGTTAGACAGACATTAGGTCGACAGTGTCAAAAGGTCGACAGGTTCAAAAGGTCGACAGGTCAAAAGGTCAACGGGGTCAAAAGGTCGACATGAAAATGGTGGACATAAAAAAGATAGACAAGTGTGTGTTTTTTTAATGTAACATGTTTTTGGAATATTTCATACTTTATCCATGTCGGCATAGAGTTGGTTATAAACCTTGTGGTGAGCACAGCGAGCAACCATGCCCAAAGCGTGGCGAGTGAAGCGAGCCCCGCAATGGTATGCCTTTCTACAATTGGGGATCCCAGATGACATAACTATCCACACAAACCACAAAAATGCAAAAAACATGGTGTCTACCTTTTTCATGTCAACCATTTTCATGTCGACATTTTGACCTGTCGACATTTTGACCCTGTCGACATTTTGACCCTGTCGACATTTTGACCCTGTCGATCTAATGTCTGTCTAACATATGGGCCAATATTTACTAAGAATTCGATATTGTCCGATTTGTGTTTTGTTTTCAAAGTCCCAATCCGGGAATTCACTAAGCACCAATCTCGGCAGTGTTTGGACTATTCGTAATGGTTTGATTGACAACGTTCCGAAATACGAATGAATAGACCATCGGTCAAACGCAGCTGTTATTTCATACAATACGGGAATTCACTATTCATTCGTATTTGGGTGTTAGTTTCTGAGTGCTCAATTGCGGTCGTATTTTTTTGCGAATCGGTAAAAAAAGCGGCAAAAAAATAGACCTGCTTTTTTCAGCCGTGTTTACATGTGTTGACACTTACAAAACATTTTAACCTGAATTAGGATGCCTATAAAAGGGACACAAACTTCTCTCATGCAAAATAATTTATTTCCTTATGTTTGCTGCCCAAAACTTGTAGATATGTAAGGCAATACACATTTTTCAACATATATCCATTATTAAACACATTTGTGTTCAACTTTCAAATATTTCAAATGTTGTTGTTTCTGCATCATGTTTTTAAATCTGATTACTTATTTTTAACACACACAAACATGTCACAACAATAATGTCAGTCATTTTCGGACTGAATTATCTAAATATTACCCCCAACATATTAGGACACTTTTAGCCAACTCAATTGTGTTTTTCTTGTCAATTCATCTAGAGAAGAAATGTTAAACAGTTACAATTCACATTGTAAATTGTATTGGTCATGGATGAATCTGCCCGGCTGCCAATTAGTCTGTCTGCTGGCTCAAAGAATGATTAGAATCTAGAAAGAGTAATGATTAGAAAAAAATCAAGTGGTCTGCTTTCTGCATGCTAACATCTATGTGCAGCTCAAACAACAGTTTCCTGCTAACAAAAAATTCAAAGATGATAAAAAAGAAATGTGCATACAAAATTCCTGTTTGTACCAGTTATAATTAATGATGTTGTACAAATTGTCAAGGAGCTAAGTGTTATATATATTCTGTTAATCATACACTTGGTAAGTGTTTTGTTTCTCTTCTCTTTAAAGAAATGGGTGTGTGTTTTTTTAATGTTTATTTGGGTGGTTGCTTGTCCTGGCCTTTGCCTTTACCACTGTTGTGTTGGCGTACTCTGGTGGAGCGCCTTGGTGGTGATGACACTGGCGTTACATTTGGAGTAGTCGTACCAGAACTGCTGCTTGTTTGCTGTTGCTGCAGGGATCTGAGTGTTTCATTGAGGTTAGTGAGGGTGGCATTGAGTTCACGTGTTGCAGCATTTTGATTGTCTACAATTCTGGACATGGATTCATTGATCATTTGATTGCTTTCTAAAATGTTGATATAGCTTTGCTGTTGTCTGTGCTGTTCTTCCATTATGCGCTGTAAGTTGCCCATGACATGTGTAATGTCTGCAGGCATGATTTCCATGGTATTTGCAATTCTTGTGTTTGTTTAATTTTGTCTACTCAGATTTCTGCTGATTCGTCTGAGGTGAGATGGTAGGCTTGCAAACATTTGGGTCTGCCTACGCAGGCAATCTTCATTAGTGGCCTGCTGTCTAGCCCAAATGGTCCAGAACACTTGATCAGGGCCTTGTGTTACTGCTGTTGTTGGGCTGTGTTGGGGTGGTGGTGTGCTTTGCTGTGGTGGAGTACTCACAGGTGCTGGGGGGCTGATTCCTTCGATTACTGGATGCATTTCTAACATGATTGTGTCATCCATGTCACTGTGTTGCTGTTGTTGCGGAGGGATGCTGGTACCAGGACTAGAAGCTGAAATTAAAAACATTTATCCGTTACTTATCCATACATTGGTACAAAGCACTAAACATGGAACACATGTAATGGACTGGTGCTTTCAGATATCCAGCCTAGCAACATCATCACTCATTACTTAAATACATACGCCTGTTTGTGGCAAATGTGTCTGGTTACTTCATTCGGAAAGCAAACACATGAGTTGTATGGTACATCAGACATACTCCTGCCTAAAAACACATTGTAATCCATAATGTGTTGGCTTATAGTGTCTCCAACCAAAACATAGTAATATGTTTGTATGCAGTTGGCAATGTTAGGACAAACACATGTGTAAATGATTCTAACAACCTTACTATTTGCAAAGCTTACACATGAGTTTCTGTTGCAGCAGCTTCCACACATTGCGCTACTGTATGGCTGATGTGGACATACATATCTTTACTGGATGTTGTGAAGGCCATTTTGTTAGGTTTCCATTTCATGTTTTACTGACTTGGGTAAGTATAGCAGATTTTGATGGGTATTTACTTAATGAGTTTAAGTAAATAGTTTTTTAAAGATCTGACATTTTTAATTGTTATCACAGTTTGTTACTCACAATCAAGATGAGGGGAGTGTGGTGTGTGTCCAAAAGTGTGTCGTCTTGGTGGTGTGTCCAAAATTTGGAGTGGGGGCACCGAACAAACAGTAGATTATCTTCGTGGCGGGGTAGCCTGCTGTGGTTGGCCCTGGACATCAGACCTGGCTTTCTTTGCTGGCAAATGTTTTTTGTGGTGTGTTCCAGAAGTGCGCCTTCTGCTGGTTAAGACTTCTGTGGATGGACCTAGTATTGAAAGTGAAATGTTGTTATGGCCATTCATTTACAAACCTAACCTATACTACAATGGACACTTTACCTGCTTCCGCAGCGTCATCATCATCAGATGTGAAGGGAGTGACTGTAGGACGACCAGTACTGCTTTTTTTCAACACTAAATCCCCCCAAAAAAACATGCTATTGTTAATACATCCACCCATTATGCTTATAAACATTACATCTTTAAAAAATGGATGTTTTATTTAGAGATGAGCGGGTTCGGTTTCTCTGAATCCGAACCCGCACGAACTTCATGTTTTTTTTCACGGGTCCGAGCGACTCGGATCTTCCCGCCTTGCTCGGTTAACCCGAGCGCGCCCGAACGTCATCATGATGCTATCGGATTCTCGCGAGGCTCGGATTCTATCGCGAGACTCGGATTCTATATAAGGAGCCGCGCGTCGCCGCCATTTTCACACGTGCATTGAGATTGATAGGGAGAGGACGTGGCTGGCGTCCTCTCCATTTAGATTAGGGTTGAGAGAGAGAGAGAGAGAGAGAGATTGACCTGAGGCTGTGATACTGTAGAAGAGAGTGCAGAGTTTAGTGACTGACGACCACAGTGACCACCAGACAGTGCAGTTGTTTGTTTTATTTAATATATCCGTTCTCTGCCTGAAAAAAACGATACACACAGTGACTCAGTCACATACCATATCTGTGTGCACTGCTCAGCCCAGTGTGCTGCATCAATGTATATATATATATATCTGACTGTGCTCAGCTCACACAGCTTATAATTGTGGGGGAGACTGGGGAGCACTGCAGTGCCAGTTATAGGTTATAGCAGGAGCCAGGAGTACATAATATTATATTAAAATTAAACAGTGCACACTTTTGCTGCAGGAGTGCCACTGCCAGTGTGACTAGTGACCAGTGACCTGACCACCAGTATATATAATATTAGTAGTATACTATCTCTTTATCAACCAGTCTATATTAGCAGCAGACACAGTACAGTGCGGTAGTTCACGGCTGTGGCTACCTCTGTGTCGGCACTCGGCAGCCCGTCCATAATTGTATATACCACCTAACCGTGGTTTTTTTTTCTTTCTTTATACATACATACTAGTTACGAGTATACTATCTCTTTATCAACCAGTCTATATATTAGCAGCAGACACAGTACAGTGCGGTAGTTCACGGCTGTGGCTACCTCTGTGTTGGCACTCGGCAGCCCGTCCATAATTGTATATACCACCTAACCGTGGTTTTTTTTTCTTTCTTTATACATACATACTAGTTACGAGTATACTATCTCTTTATCAACCAGTCTATATATTAGCAGCAGACACAGTACAGTGCGGTAGTTCACGGCTGTGGCTACCTCTGTGTCGGCACTCGGCAGCCCGTCCATAATTGTATATACCACCTAACCGTGGTTTTTTTTTCTTTCTTTATACATACATACTAGTTACGAGTATACTATCTCTTTATCAACCAGTCTATATATTAGCAGCAGACACAGTACAGTGCGGTAGTTCACGGCTGTGGCTACCTCTGTGTCGGCACTCGGCAGCCCGTCCATAATTGTATATACCACCTAACCGTGGTTTTTTTTTCTTTCTTTATACATACATACTAGTTACGAGTATACTATCTCTTTATCAACCAGTCTATATATTAGCAGCAGACACAGTACAGTGCGGTAGTTCACGGCTGTGGCTACCTCTGTGTCGGCACTCGGCAGCCCGTCCATAATTGTATATACCACCTAACCGTGGTTTTTTTTCCTTTCTTTATACATACATACTAGTTACGAGTATACTATCTCTTTATCAACCAGTCTATATTAGCAGCAGACACAGTACAGTGCGGTAGTTCACGGCTGTGGCTACCTCTGTGTCGGCACTCGGCAGCCCGTCCATAATTGTATATACCACCTAACCGTGGTTTTTTTTTCTTTCTTTATACATACATACTAGTTACGAGTATACTATCTCTTTATCAACCAGTCTATATATTAGCAGCAGACACAGTACAGTGCGGTAGTTCACGGCTGTGGCTACCTCTGTGTCGGCACTCGGCAGCCCGTCCATAATTGTATATACCACCTAACCGTGGTTTTTTTTTCTTTCTTTATACATACATACTAGTTACGAGTATACTATCTCTTTATCAACCAGTCTATATATTAGCAGCAGACACAGTACAGTGCGGTAGTTCACGGCTGTGGCTACCTCTGTGTCGGCACTCGGCAGCCCGTCCATAATTGTATACTAGTATCCAATCCATCCATCTCCATTGTTTACCTGAGGTGCCTATTTAGTTGTGCCTATTAAAATATGGAGAACAAAAATGTTGAGGTTCCAAAATTAGGGAAAGATCAAGATCCACTTCCACCTCGTGCTGAAGCTGCTGCCACTAGTCATGGCCGAGACGATGAAATGCCAGCAACGTCGTCTGCCAAGGCCGATGCCCAATGTCATAGTACAGAGCATGTCAAATCCAAAACACCAAATATCAGTAAAAAAAGGACTCCAAAACCTAAAATAAAATTGTCGGAGGAGAAGCGTAAACTTGCCAATATGCCATTTACCACACGGAGTGGCAAGGAACGGCTGAGGCCCTGGCCTATGTTCATGGCTAGTGGTTCAGCTTCACATGAGGATGGAAGCACTCAGCCTCTCGCTAGAAAAATGAAAAGACTAAAGCTGGCAAAAGCAGTAGCACCGCAAAGAACTGTGCGTTCTTCGAAATCCCAAATCCACAAGGAGAGTCCGACTCCAATTGTGTCGGTTGCGATGCCTGACCTTCCCAACACTGGACGTGAAGAGCATGCGCCTTCCACCATTTGCACGCCCCCTGCAAGTGATGGAAGGAGCACCCGCAGTCCAGTTCCTGATAGTCAGATTGAAGATGTCAGTGTTGAAGTACACCAGGATGAGGAGGATATGGGTGTTGCTGGCGCTGGGGAGGAAATTGACCAGGAGGATTCTGATGGTGAGGTGGTTTGTTTAAGTCAGGCACCCGGGGAGACACCTGTTGTCCGTGGTAGGAATATGGCCGTTGACATGCCTGGTGAAAATACCAAAAAAATCAGCTCTTCGGTGTGGAAGTATTTCACCAGAAATGCGGACAACAGGTGTCAAGCCGTGTGTTCCCTTTGTCAAGCTGTAATAAGTAGGGGTAAGGGCGTTAACCACCTCGGAACATCCTCCCTTATACGTCACCTGCAGCGCATTCATAATAAGTCAGTGACAAGTTCAAAAACTTTGGGTGACAGCGGAAGCAGTCCACTGACCAGTAAATCCCTTCCTCTTGTAACCAAGCTCACGCAAACCACCCCACCAACTCCCTCAGTGTCAATTTCCTCCTTCCCCAGGAATGCCAATAGTCCTGCAGGCAATGTCACTGGCAATTCTGACGAGTCCTCTCCTGCCTGGGATTCCTCCGATGCATCCTTGCGTGTAACGCCTACTGCTGCTGGCGCTGCTGTTGTTGCTGCTGGGAGTCGATGGTCATCCCAGAGGGGAAGTCGTAAGCCCACTTGTACTACTTCCAGTAAGCAATTGACTGTTCAACAGTCCTTTGCGAGGAAGATGAAATATCACAGCAGTCATCCTGCTGCAAAGCGGATAACTGAGGCCTTGACAACTATGTTGGTGTTAGACGTGCGTCCGGTATCCGCCGTTAGTTCACAGGGAACTAGACAATTTATTGAGGCAGTGTGCCCCCGTTACCAAATACCATCTAGGTTCCACTTCTCTAGGCAGGCGATACCGAGAATGTACACGGACGTCAGAAAAAGACTCACCAGTGTCCTAAAAAATGCAGTTGTACCCAATGTCCACTTAACCACGGACATGTGGACAAGTGGAGCAGGGCAGGGTCAGGACTATATGACTGTGACAGCCCACTGGGTAGATGTATGGACTCCCGCCGCAAGAACAGCAGCGGCGGCACCAGTAGCAGCATCTCGCAAACGCCAACTCTTTCCTAGGCAGGCTACGCTTTGTATCACCGCTTTCCAGAATACGCACACAGCTGAAAACCTCTTACGGCAACTGAGGAAGATCATCGCGGAATGGCTTACCCCAATTGGACTCTCCTGTGGATTTGTGCCATCGGACAACGCCAGCAATATTGTGTGTGCATTAAATATGGGCAAATTCCAGCACGTCCCATGTTTTGCACATACCTTGAATTTGGTGGTGCAGAATTTTTTAAAAAACGGCAGGGGCGTGCAAGAGATGCTGTCGGTGGCCAGAAGAATTGCGGGACACTTTCGGCGTACAGGCACCACGTACAGAAGACTGGAGCACCACCAAAAACTACTGAACCTGCCCTGCCATCATCTGAAGCAAGAAGTGGTAACGAGGTGGAATTCAACCCTCTATATGCTTCAGAGGTTGGAGGAGCAGCAAAAGGCCATTCAAGCCTATACAATTGAGCACGATATAGTAGGTGGAATGCACCTGTCTCAAGCGCAGTGGAGAATGATTTCAACGTTGTGCAAGGTTCTGATGCCCTTTGAACTTGCCACACGTGAAGTCAGTTCAGACACTGCCAGCCTGAGTCAGGTCATTCCCCTCATCAGGCTTTTGCAGAAGAAGCTGGAGACATTGAAGGAGGAGCTAACACGGAGCGATTCCGCTAGGCATGTGGGACTTGTGGATGGAGCCCTTAATTCGCTTAACAAGGATTCACGGGTGGTCAATCTGTTGAAATCAGAGCACTACATTTTGGCCACCGTGCTCGATCCTAGATTTAAAGCCTACCTTGGATCTCTCTTTCCGGCAGACACAAGTCTGCTGGGGTTGAAAGACCTGCTGGTGACAAAATTGTCAAGTCAAGCGGAACGCGACCTGTCAACATCTCCTCCTTCACATTCTCCCGCAACTGGGGGTGCGAGGAAAAGGCTCAGAATTCCGAGCCCACCCGCTGGCGGTGATGCAGGGCAGTCTGGAGCGACTGCTGATGCTGACATCTGGTCCGGACTGAAGGACCTGACAACGATTACGGACATGTCGTCTACTGTCACTGCATATGATTCTCTCAACATTGATAGAATGGTGGAGGATTATATGAGTGACCGCATCCAAGTAGGCACGTCACACAGTCCGTACTTATACTGGCAGGAAAAAGAGGCAATTTGGAGGCCCTTGCACAAACTGGCTTTATTCTACCTAAGTTGCCCTCCCACAAGTGTGTACTCCGAAAGAGTGTTTAGTGCCGCCGCTCACCTTGTCAGCAATCGGCGTACGAGGTTACATCCAGAAAATGTGGAGAAGATGATGTTCATTAAAATGAATTATAATCAATTCCTCCGCGGAGACATTGACCAGCAGCAATTGCCTCCACAAAGTACACAGGGAGCTGAGATGGTGGATTCCAGTGGGGACGAATTGATAATCTGTGAGGAGGGGGATGTACACGGTGATATATCGGAGGGTGATGATGAGGTGGACATCTTGCCTCTGTAGAGCCAGTTTGTGCAAGGAGAGATTAATTGCTTCTTTTTTGGGGGGGGTCCAAACCAACCCGTCATATCAGTCACAGTCGTGTGGCAGACCCTGTCACTGAAATGATGGGTTGGTTAAAGTGTGCATGTCCTGTTTTGTTTATACAACATAAGGGTGGGTGGGAGGGCCCAAGGACAATTCCATCTTGCACCTCTTTTTTCTTTTCTTTTTCTTTGCGTCATGTGCTGTTTGGGGAGGGTTTTTTGGAAGGGACATCCTGCGTGACACTGCAGTGCCACTCCTAGATGGGCCCGGTGTTTGTGTCGGCCACTAGGGTCGCTTATCTTACTCACACAGCTACCTCATTGCGCCTCTTTTTTTCTTTGCGTCATGTGCTGTTTGGGGAGGGTTTTTTGGAAGGGACATCCTGCGTGACACTGCAGTGACACTCCTAGATGGGCCCGGTGTTTGTGTCGGCCACTAGGGTCGCTAATCTTACTCACACAGCTACCTCATTGCGCCTCTTTTTTTCTTTGCGTCATGTGCTGTTTGGGGAGGGTTTTTTGGAAGGGCCATCCTGCGTGACACTGCAGTGCCACTCCTAGATGGGCCCGGTGTTTGTGTCGGCCACTAGGGTCGCTTATCTTACTCACACAGCGACCTCGGTGCAAATTTTAGGACTAAAAATAATATTGTGAGGTGTGAGGTATTCAGAATAGACTGAAAATGAGTGGAAATTATGGTTTTTGAGGTTAATAATACTTTGGGATCAAAATGACCGCCAAATTCTATGATTTAAGCTGTTTTTTAGGTTTTTTTGGAAAAAAACACCCGAATCCAAAACACACCCGAATCCGACAAAAAAAATTCGGTGAGGTTTTGCCAAAACGCGGTCGAACCCAAAACACGGCCGCGGAACCGAACCCAAAACCAAAACACAAAACCCGAAAAATTTCCGGCGCTCATCTCTAGTTTTATTATGATTTTAAAAATAAGGACATTAAACACAAAAAGCACAACATCAAACCCAAAACATTGTCCAATAGCCATATGCACTATGGAAAGTGCAACACAGGGAATCATACAGGACACAGACATAGGACACAATTCCAAAAACATACACTAACAAGCCAAAACACACACAGCTTCATTTTCTAATAAAAGGAAAAAAATTACAGATGCAATATAGAAATAGGTCTGTGATGTGGCACTCCAAACACACATTACCACAATATGAGGCCAACAAAAAACAAAAAAACAAAAAAAACAGTAAGGTAACTAAGTCTGCAGTTGTTGTGTCAGTGTACAAATACAGACTCAAAATGAACCAGCAAATAGTGGCCTTGACCTAAACAATATTACATTGAGTACTAATGAAATTACACATGTAACTGCCTTCAAAGACACTTTGCACTACTCCAGCCTCTAACATATCAACCACTGATTTGGAAACATTGCACATGGATAACTGAAATAAAAAACATAGTCCAACTTTCTAAATGTACAATGTGCAAAAGTAAAACATTATTGCTGGACAATTCAATGACACACCAAGTCCAAACTACACATGGAAAATGTACTGTCCAAAAAGCACATGACATACAAGCAAGTAAGACGTTACATTGACTTTTGTATGAAACATGACCCAAAACAATGTATTTGATGACGCACACTTGAAGATGGGAGTAATATGCAACATCACATGACACACATTTAAAACATACAGTAAGCCAGAAGTAATGTCATAGAATGTTAAGGCAAATACACATGCTCACCATCCTTCCTGGGGCGAGCGGAATCCCAGACATGGGTTGCAGACACTACTTCTGGAGGGATTATAGTCCGCATGGGCTCCTCATAGTCCAGATATGTGGCAATAAAGGGCGGACCACCACCGGTTTTGCGAGCCGACTTCGCCTCCTTGGCCATTTTGGACTTGACACGTCGCTTTATGTCATAGTACCGTTTGCAGCACGTGTCCTCCGTCCGCTTCACCACCCCCTCACTATTTACAGCAGCAACTACTTTCGCCCACAACACCGTCTTCCTCCGTGTTGGCACCTTGGTGGACTCAGGCCCAAATAGCTGCCGCTGATACTTCATCAGCTCCCGCACCAATGCCACATTTTCTGCATAACTAAACTTTACATTCCGCCCAGTCTTAGTAGTGGTGCGTGGCTGCAGAGCTCTCTGACTGTCCCTATCACTGTCACTTGAGGGTGCTGCAGCAACCTCACCCACCTCCTCCACCTCACTCACACTCACCTCATCCACCTGACCGACCTCCTCCCCCTCACTCACACCCTCCACCTCACCCACCTCTGAGTTACACATAATTGTGTGTCTAAACACTTAACACAGAAAAATAAAAAGACAAACACACTCCTCCACTACCACTGCACAAAACACACACACACACACAAATACTTGGACCAAAAATTAGACAAAACCACAAAAAACAAGACTACAAGAATGACAAGACTACTTTCAAACACAATACTACACTCAGAAATCGGCCAAAAAACTCCTCACCAAACCAACTACTCCCCAACCTCCACAGCACAACCTCCCTCCTCACCACTAACTAAACCCACGAGGTGCGGACGGTTTGGGGCGTATTTATATGGTTGCGCACAGACACTCCTACCATCTGAAACACAACCAATCACGAACGGGGATGAAAATCGAAACTAAAAGTGAAAATGCGGCCGCTGGAAAAAAAAAAAACCCTGCCACGTTTAACTTAGAAAAGAACCCAGCAAAAACACGTACGCAAATGACAATGACGTCCGCAAATGTGCCAAAAAGAAACGACTGGCAAAGACATCGGAAAACACGAAAACAAAAAACTTGAATGCTTAGTAACTTGGCGTATATAGTTACAAAACGAGTTTAAACACTACACAAACCGACTCAAACACGAATATTAGTAAATTTTGGCCATGGTGTCTATCTATTGACTGTCTAACTAGACACTATCGTTTATACCGGAACCCTTGTCACTGGGGGGTAAATTTACTAAGATGGGAGTTCTATTTAAGATGGGATGTTGCCCATAGCAACCAATCAGAGTCCAGGTATTATCTTCTAGAAGGTGCTAGATAAATGAGAAGTAGAATCTGATTGGTTGCTATGGGCAACATCCCATCTTTAATACAACTCTTATCTTAGTAATTTTACCCCTGGGGGGTTGTGTTCACTCCCTGGGTAAGATTCAAATGATATATCATGCCCAATTTCCTTTCTAAAATGATCTCCGTTATCGCGCATATTACACCCATAGTAATCAGGTTTAGCTGTGTAAAGGGTTGGGTGCCTCGCTACTCCGGGGGTAGCGAGCTGAAATAATGATACAATGTCCCTGAAGGCAGAAACAGAATGGGTGTGTAAAGGGATGAAAATAATTGAATCCCACCCACTGTCTTCAACAGACTGGGATTCAAGCTGTGCATTTTGTGAGGCTGCAGTGGTCTCTGCCTCCTCAGCACCTGAATGTGTGCCTGTCTGGCCCCGCCTTCTTCATCACTGCATTCTGTGCACAATGCGGTCAGCCAGATATTGGATGGCCATAATGCATCTGAACTGCAGGGTGATGATTGTTTATCACCCTTCATTTAATCTTTCAGCTCTGATATTGCATACTGTATGTATATTAGAAATATGCGCCTAGCCATTTTTCGGGTTTTGGTTTGTTTTTGTTGTGTTTTGGTTTTGGATTGGTTTTGCCAAAACCGCCCTTGTGTGTTTTGGTTCTGTTTTTTTTTTTTTTATTATAAAAACAGCTAAAATCACATGAATTTGGGGGTGTTTTTGTTCCTACAGTATTATTAACCTGAATAACATTCATTTCCACTCATTTCCAGTCTATTTTGAACAACTCACAGCTCACAATATTAATTGTATCCATTTTAGGCCAAAAGGTTGCACCAAGGTATCTGGATGACTAAGCAGACAGAAGTGGGTGACACAAACACCTGGCACATCTAGGAGTGGCACTGCAGTGGCAGACAGGATGGCAGTATTATAAACGGGTCTGGGACTCCAGGTCGACAACAAAAAGGTCGACACACCTTAGGTCGCTGCCAATTGGTCGACACACCTTAGGTCGACATGGACAAAAGGTCGACATGGAAAAAGGTCGACATGGAAAAGGGTCGACATGAGTTTATGGTTTTTTTTGTGTCGTTTTCTTCGTAGAGTGACCGGGAACCCCAATTAGTGCACCGCGTCCCCTCGCATGGATCGCTTCGCTCGCCATGCTTCGGGCATGGTGCCTTCGCTCCACTCCGCTTCACTCGGCACAGATTACCGTTCCAATCGTAGTCCACATGGATTGTTAAGTATGAAAAGGTTCCAAAAAAAAAAAAAAATTTGAAAAACCCATGTCGACCTTTTTCCACGTCGACCTTGTTCCTGTCGACCTTTCGTCCATGTCAACCTAAGGTGTGTCGACCAATTGGTGTCGACCTGGAGTACGGATACCTTATAAACTATGCCCAAAAAAATGCTCCAAAGAGCACATAACGCAAAGAAATAAGGTGTAAGATGCATATGCAGTATTAAACAGGACATGCACAGTTTAACAAACCAATCATTTCAGCGACAGGGACTGTCACTTGTAGCTGAAATTATTGATTTGTTTGGGCCCCCATAAAAAAATTTTAGAAGGACTTCCTCCGTTAAGAATTAATCTGAGGATGTTGTTGATGAAGTGTTAATTACATTATAATATTGTACAATAAATGTCATGTATTGCTACAAATTACGTAACATGGAGGAGTTGCCTAGATGGCTAACTGTCACGATCCGGGTACTGAACACCATTTTCCCTTCTGGATGCACATCCTCCATGTGTCTCTGCTGCCGCTTCTGTCTCTCTGGCCGCCGCACGCCGCTGGGCGCTTGTGTTTCTGCTACTGCGGCCTTCAGCACCATTGTTACACATTCTCAAGTAGTTAATTCCATACTTGCCTACCTGACCCTCTCCATGAGGGAGAAAATGCTCTGTTCCTGGACTTTCCTGGTAATGTATGATTGCCATCACCTGTGGTGAGCTAGTTAATTGATAAGAAAGGTGTTTCACCACAGGTGATGGCAATCATACATTACCAGGAAAGTCTAGGAACAGAGCATTTTCTCCCTCATGGAGAGGGTCAGGTAGGCAAGTATGGTTAATTCCCCTTCTGTGTGTGTTCATGGGTGCAGCCATGTTGGACTTCAGTCACATGACATTGCTTCTCCTATCTGCGGTGCTGACAAGTGCTGGAGCCTAATTGCCCACCAATCCCTGCTAACCTGTGGGTTTAAATAGCCTGTCCCAGCACTGAAGGATGTCAGTGCTTCAATTGTATTCAGTGATTCCAGTGTGCAGTTCTCCTATGGACTTTCTCTGTAGTATAGCCCGACTCCCTGGTGATTACACTCTGCAGTGTAACCCAACACTCCAGTGATTAACCCTCTACAGTCTACCCTGATTCACCTGTTTCTGAACTCCGGCTTCCCAGCAGCCATACCCCAGCTTCACTCAAAGCTTACCAACAATCCCCAGCATCACTTTATGCTTCACCTGTGCTTTTAAGTACAATAGTGCATACCACTTATACCTCAGATTACTGGTCACAACCAGTAATATTTCAGAGACTCACTTGTCACTGTTTTGTTTGGTTGCACATTATCTGACTTTTCGTTTAATAAAAGCACTTAAAGATATTCCTGTTGTCGTGGTCACGCCCTCCTAAATTCAAGTACCCATCAGCCCCTACAACTGAGGCTCCCAGTCACGGTCACCAGCCCTCAGTTGTAACACTAATGTTCCTACCTCTACTAAATTTGGCCTCACAAATGTAGCAGATGCTTTCATAAACATTGTCAGGATTGGAGTAAAAATAATCCAACACCCAAGAGGTGGCTTTTTTGGTCTTATGCCCAGGCATAGCAATGGCTTTCTTTTTATCACGGACAACAACTGCAGCCACCGGTGGCTGACTTACACAAACAACAACATCAACATCCTTACTGTCAGATAGTACACACATATCTCCCTTATCCTGTCTTACTTCCACACACAAATCCACAATTTCTGTTATGTCCTCCTCATCAGATTCATCACCATCTTTACTTGTACTGCTCCCCACATGTTCAGATGGTTCAGAAATGATGGAAGGAGGTGAAAGAGGTTTCTCTAGGAGGACAGTGTGAGAAATGTCAGCTGATGTAGACACCCCTAAACATTCCTCAAGAATGTCTGATGGATCTGATTCTGAATGCGCAGTTTGTCTTACTGCCTCTGCAGCTAACTTTCCTTTTGATTTTATGTTCTTTACTACTCTAAAATTAAATGATTTTACATACCCTTGCCTAAGCCCTCTATGGCCCTGGGCATCTACTTTAGCGGATGAAGTTGACGGACTTGCATTGTCAATGTCATGACTAGTGGCAGCAGCTTTAGCACTAGTAGTATCCTCCATTTCTATCAACACAAAGTGGGGTTGACCTTCACTGACAGCGTTGCACAAATTAGAAATATATATAATAAATACACACTGTGGTTGACTTCACCGACAGTGTTGCACAAATGAGTTAGAAATGTATATAATAATTATTACACACTGCGGTTGACTTCACCGACAGCGTCGCATAATACGTGTATGAGTAGGAAATACTATACTGCGGCCTGACCGGCAGTGTCACAGTACTTATGAAAATAAATACAAATTGTATAGTACAATGGGGTACAGCACAAACAAAAAAAATTTTTTTTATATATATATATATATATATTTATTTTATAAGGCGCCCATAATTTTATTGCGATTAACCTAAACACTTCTTTAAGCTAGCTTACAACTAAAATAACGACACACATTAAAATTTAATTTATATTGGAGGATGGCAAAGGAAAAGTCGCTACCAAACACCAGCTCCAGTCATTTAGATTGAAACACAAAAACTGAGGAGGGTACTAAACCACAACACCGCCTCCTACCTGCATAACCCGCATTGTGCCGGCCTCACCACTCTTATCTCTGGCAAATGTCTGTTTCCGCAGGGGAACGTCTAAATGTCCACCCGCAAGGTAAGGACACACTTGCTGTCTTTCTAAAGAGGGTGCATCACAATGACCACTTATGCCTATCTGACTGCTGGTTGGTAGCGACTTCCCGCCAATCTGGCTGTCAAGAGCCAACCGAAGAGGACAAGAACAAAGGAAAAAAATGTCAGGGAGGGCATTCCAAAATGGAAAGAGAAAGTCTGAGGGACATGACTGGGATTATATACAGGCCTAAACACACACCCCCTAAAACCTTGACGGACAGCCCAACAATCCTAAAGAAAAATTCCAACAGAAACCATAAAACTACCTAGCAACTGCGTAGTCATAGTCAACCAATCACAAAAAATTGGGCTCTTATATGGCCTCAGGCTTATGCAGCCTTCAGCTAATCTAAGGCGCCCATAATTTTATTGCGATTAACATAAACACTTCTTTAAGATAGTTTAAAACTAAAATAACGACACACTAAATTAACGACACGGACAGGGTTAGCTGTAGTTAAAGGTCAGACGATATTTATTGATCGCTGACCTGTTCTTTAAACTATAATTGTAATTGAAATTGATTTTATATTGGAGGATGGCAAAGGAAAAGTCGCTACCAGACACCAGCGCCAGTCACTTAGATTGAAACACAAAAACTGAGGGGGGAACTAAACCACAACACCGCCTCCTACCTGCATAACCCACATTGTGCCGGCCTCATCACTCTTATGGGCTAAAACACACGAGCCGGCTTTTGCTGGCCGGGAAAAAGCCGGATGGCCTTTTCCCGTGCCGGCATTGTAATGAACAGTGTGAGGAGTAGTGTCCTTACACACTGCACAGCCTCGGCCCGGCTGCCGGACCAATATCAACTGGAAGGTCCGGCTGCCGGGCCGTCTTTGCAGCCAGTGAACCGTGTGTGTGAAGGGGAGCTTTCACACACACAACGTTTTTTTTCCAAGCCGTGTCTAATGCTGCGCATGCACACAGCATTACACACGGTTCAAAGCAGGCCTGTGTGAGAGACTCTGCCGGTTTCTCCCGGATGGCAAAAAGCCGGACAAAGTTTGTCCGGCTTTTTGCCATCCGGGGAAAACTGGCTAGTGTGTTACAGCCCTATCTCTGGCAAATGTCTGTTCCCGCAGGGGAACGTCTAAATGTCCACCCGCAAGGTAAGGACACACTTGCCGTCTTCCTAAAGAGGGTGCCCCACAATGACCACTTATGCCTATCTGACTGCTGGATGGTAGCGACTTCCCGCCACAAAGGTTTAACAAACCACCACCGCCATCCCCCCCAAAATAAGGATGCTTAACCACCACTCCACCTAAAGCCGTAATAAACAATGAAACAGCCAAATAAACCTTCTTGCGGGCTTTCTCACTAGCTGAGAAATGTACCGCCCCCCTCCAATAAAAATGCGGGACTATCTCTGACCACACAATCCGGATCCCTGGCCAGTGACAACGTATCGCCACCAAATCAGCCTTCATGGACAAAATGAGGTTGATGCCTTTAACGCGACCCATATCATTACCGCCCAAATGCAGGACAATACAGCCAGGGCGACCCCAACTACGCTCACAGTGGAAAAGGAGCTGCAACAAATCACCTCATCACAAACCCCGGACACCCAACCAACGAACCACCCTGGAACCAAAAACGTCAGCCATCCTACCCGCCATGCCGCTCTAAAAATGTAAGAGTGGCCTGGCCAACAGCCACACTTGTTCCCCAAAATCATTGACGGCTGCAAAAGAAAAAACACCCTTACATCAGAACACAAATACATTACATAGCAAAACAAATTGACAGAAAACAGAAATAACCCAAGTGAAGGAAAAACTGTATGTACACAGCAGATGAAATATGGCACACACCGGTCTCCCCAGGATGCAGACATACACTGGCCAACCAGTGGCGCACACAGGGGGGAGGGGGGGGGGGTTCTGAGTACCTGGAAACCCCTCCTGATGAGACCATTTTTTTATTTTTGAGAGAGACAGCAGTGTCTCCGTCTCAGTAAAAGCCGCGTTCGCGACCGCGACCGTCACCTGTACAGCAGCATAGAGCAGAGAACCATGAGTGCCCGGGGGGAGCTGCTGGGTGTACATGCTTAGCCACAGCAGCTCCCTCCATCCTCACACACACTGCCGTCCATCTGCTCCTGCCTCCTAGTCCCAGCCCCTGGTATGTATAAAATATACAGTACTGTATATGAAGTTTGTTTGTGTGTGTGTGTGTGTGTGTGTGTGTGTGTGTGTGTGTGTGTGTGTGTGTGTGTTTACGTATGTATGTATGTATGTATGTATGTATGTATTAATATGTGTGCTCTATGTAAGTATATATATATATATATATATATATATATATATATATATATATATATATCTGGGAAGGGTGACAGTAGGCGCTACTCCTTTCTCTGTATATGGATAATCCCTTTTAGTATATCGTAAATGTTGAAATTCTTGAAAACACTCCCCCTATCCTTTTTAGGGGCGGCCGCCTTTTTTCCAATAGGTATGTTGTTCAGACAGTACCTCCAAATTTCTGAAAAAAACAAATGAAAATAGGCACCTCCTAGTGTAATATTGTCAAATCTTAGGTACCCTTCACCAATAGCCACACTCTAGTGAATTGAAGGAGTACCGTATTAGGTGGAATTCCAACCACCTGATGATAAGTTGTGTATCACTCTGTCACAAATCTGTTATCTCCCTTGGTATCAGTATCGTCTAGGCAGGAAATAACTTGGTGGTGATTTGACAATGTTACACTAGGAGGCGCCTATTTTAATTTGTTTTATTTATTTATTTATTTATTTATATATATATATATATATATATATATATATATATATAGTAGATTACAATGGCGGCAGCACTCAGTCATACAAGAAACGTATTAAATGCTAAATACTTTTACATATTTTCACATACATTCACATATAAGGTAAAATCTTTTTATTGTTTGGATTCCTGAAGATAGTTTTTTAATAAAACAAAAACATAGAAACATTTAATATCACGTTTCTTGTATGACCTCGAGTGCCATCGTCATTGCAATCTACTTTAAATTTGCATTGGAATGCACCGGGCAACTTAATATATATGATAGATAGACAGATAGATAGACAGATAGATCTAGATAGATAGGTTATATGCACACACTTCATGTGGAAACCCCCCTTACTAAATCCTGCATTTGCCCCTGGCCAACCAAGCACCTCCCCACACTCCCATTGTGTGGTTTGTTTTCCTGATGTCTGATTGCAATTCACATTGCCTGCTTAACCAAAGCCTGATATCTTCCTCAGGTATGGATTCATTGCGGACCAGGATGGTTACTTTTATGTCATTTTGCTTCTCCATCAAATCTGCCTCATAATTACATTAACCATCCTTGTCCTTGTTTACTGACTACTTTCTCCAAAAAATAAACAATCTTTCCTTATTATAAAAGCTGACATCATACTCAGCAGATTTTATAGGATGGATACAGGTATACAAATCTCTCTATGTAACCCCAAGAGAAAAAATGAACCTAAGAAAATCAGTCTTAGGTGGGGGGGTCACCATCGCCCACCCACCTAAACTGTACTAGGTTCCATGTCATTCTCTGGCCACCATTACCACTACCAAACTTTGAATCCTTATCAGGGCCGTCTTAACAGCAGTGTAGGCCCCTGGGCACAGCAATGCACTGAGGCCCCTACCCATCCTCCAGCAGTAGGGGTGAGGGGTGCTATCAGCGGCAGCTTTGATGACCCGCGGGCGGTAGTGGGTGTTCTATCATCCACTCAGCATGTAGGACCTGGAGAAGTAATTTCTGCTAATTACTCCTTTACTGCACAGATGGTGGGAGATGCAGCGAGAGGGTGTTACGTTCACTGTACTTGGTACTCCTGGAACTGGGCGGATGAGCCCCAAGTACAGGAACGTAAAGCTGCAATAGATACAGAGCTCAGCAGCAACCCCTACAGAAACCTGACTCCGTTGTCTCACACTCGTTGTCAGCCCACGCCTGCGTGACTATGGTTTCTTGGGCCCATGGTAGCCGTGTTTGAAGGGCGGATTAGGTCTGCCCAACTCCGATGCCCCCAGGTCTTAATGTGAGACAAGGCGTGAACCGAGACGGGGTGATGACAAGGGGAACCTCTAACTAAAGTCAGAAATACAGAGTTAGGGGCGCTACAGAACTTAAATAAAGTATGTGCGGCACAGCCGCCAGGATAAAACAACAACAAAGGAAATGCTGTCCACACGCCGACACAATACTGTTGTGTACCGGCGGTGACAGCATATGCAGAACCCTCTGCAAACCACCAGTAACTAGAAACAAAAGAATACAGCGGCCTTGGCCGACGGACGCGGCAAAGCCGCTACTCACGGAACCGGTACAAATACTGGCAAACGGACAAGAACCCCCAATGTAGCCAACACAGGCTCTCAGGACCATAGGACAGGCAGAGTTCCAACGACTGAGCAGTGGACACCAAGGATCAGGAATAGACAAAGCCACTGGACTTCAGGACAGGAACGCTTCCAGGCAAGACACTGGATCAGACACTGGATCAGACACTGGATCAGACACTGGATCAGACACTGGATCAGACACTGGATCAGACACTGGATCAAGGCTGGAAGCAGCTAGACAGAAACTGCTAGACAGGCGCTCAGAAACTGGACAGGAGCTATCACCAGCATCTGTGAAATGCACTGAGACAGAATATAACAGGCAGCCCTCCAATAGCTGCAGAGAACCTAATTAATTACGTTGTGCAGCTGCCCTGCTGCACAACTGACAGGTGCAATTAACAGATAGGTGAGGCTGAACACATGGGAACAGGCTGCAATTACACAGACTCACCACCGGCAGCAAACAAGAGTCTTCTAAACCAGAGCAAAGGGAAATCCAGGCCTGCAAGAGAACTAACACATAAAATATATAAACGGAAAACAGGAATGAACCACTACCTGAGGTTCATAACAGTACCCTCTCCTTAAGGGTGGGCTCCGGACACCCCATGACACCCACGGGGAACAGGAACAGAAACAGAAGTATAACATAAAATACATAACCAAAATGCAAAACAGGAATGAGCCACTGCCGTGGCTCATAACAGAGGGAGAACACTAAACTGTAGAAGGGGGCATTGCACTGAATGAAAGGGCCCCAGTACTTGACTTCCAGAGCGGTAGGGGGTGTTTAATACGCAGGGGAGGGGTAGATAGTGGAGTGGGCTTAATATTCATAATTTTCTGGTGAGAGGGCAGCTTGCTTGATTGCAGATATCTCAAATTCATAGAAATAGATTTCTTAGCTTTCAATTGGATATAAAAAAAGAGAGTCCCACCTTTCAGGAAGTGCTGGGGACTTGGGGATCAGAGATCAGGAGCCAGAGCAATCCACCAACAAAATTATAAAACTGCATACCAGGCATGTGGAGCTGGAGCAGGGACCAGTTGCTGGAAAGCTGATATCTCTGGTTCTGGGTATAGTAGAGACAAACTGCCAGTGTCCAGTGAAAGGGGAGAGTCCCAGCTTTTGGATTATACTACTCTAAAGGGCCCTACTCACTGGCCGACCCGCCGCCGAGCTGCCCGACGGCGGATACGGCCGACGAGCGACCCGGCGGCGGGGGGGCAGTGATGGAGGAGTGAAGTTTCTTCACTCCCCCCGTCACGCGGCTGCATTGAAGTGCAGGCAAATATGGACGAGATCGTCCATATTGGCCTGCATGCACAGCCGACGGGAGACCAGCGATGAACGAGCGCGGGGCCGCACATCGTTCATCGCTGGAGTCTCCACACTGAAAGATATGAACGAGTTCTCGTTCATTTATGAACGAGATCGTTCATATCTTTCAAAAATTCGGCCAGTGTGTAGGGCCGATAAGTCAGACAGAGCCCGAGATATCTGGGGGGAAGAGCAATTAATAGGCTCGGATGGGGACCACTGCTTTGAAGTTGGATATCTCTGGTTCCACAGGGCCGATTTTCAAAAATCTGGTACCCATGGAAAGAGCGGAACCTCAGCTATCAGCATAGGGCCCTTATACTACTGGGGACTAGAGATGAGCGGGTTCGGTTTCTTTGAATCCGAACCCGCACGAACTTCACTTTTTTTTCCACGGGTCCGAGCGACTCGGATCTTCCCGCCTTGCTCGGTTAACCCGAGCGCGCCCGAACGTCATCATGACGCTGTCGGATTCTCGCGAGGCTCGGATTCTATCGCGAGACTCGGATTCTATATAAGGAGCCGCGCGTCGCCGCCATTTTCACTCGTGCATTGAGATTGATAGGGAGAGGACGTGTCTGGCGTCCTCTCCATTAGAATAGAGATAGATAGATTAGATAGAGAGAGATTGTGCAGAGTCGCAGACAGAGTTAGTTTACCACAGTCAGTGACCAGTGCAGTTGCTAGTTAACTTTTATTTAATATAATATATCCGTTCACTTCTCTCTGCTATATCCGTTCTCTGCCTGAAAAAAAAACCGATACACAGCACAGTCAGTCACACAGTGTGACTCAGTCTGTGTGCACTCAGCTCAGCCCAGTGTGCTGCACAGTCATCAATGTATAAATTAAAAGCTTATAATTAATTGTGGGGGAGACTGGGGAGCACTGCAGGTTGTTAGCAGGAGCCAGGAGTACAATTATATTAATTAACAGTGCACACTTTTGCTGCAGGAGTGGTGACCAGTGCCTGACCACCAGTATAGTATTGTTGTATACTACTAATATCTCTTTAAATATCAACCAGTCTATATTAGCAGCAGACACAGTACAGTGCGGTAGTTCACGGCTGTGGCTACCTCTGTGTCGGCACACGGCAGGCAGTCCGTCCGACCAGAATTGTATTATTTATTATTATATACCTACCACCTAACCGTGGTTTTTTTTTCATTCTTTATACCGTCATAGTGTCATCCTAATTGTTACGAGTATACTACTATCTCTTTATCAACCAGTGTACAGTGCGGTAGTTCACGGCTGTGGCTACCTCTGTGTCGGCACACGGCAGGCAGTCCGTCCGACCAGAATTGTATTATTTATTATTATATACCTACCACCTAACCGTGGTTTTTTTTTCATTCTTTATACCGTCATAGTGTCATCCTAATTGTTACGAGTATACTACTATCTCTTTATCAACCAGTGTACAGTGCGGTAGTTCACGGCTGTGGCTACCTCTGTGTCGGCACACGGCAGGCAGTCCGTCCGACCAGAATTGTATTATTTATTATTATATACCTACCACCTAACCGTGGTTTTTTTTTCATTCTTTATACCGTCATAGTGTCATCCTAATTGTTACGAGTATACTACTATCTCTTTATCAACCAGTGTACAGTGCGGTAGTTCACGGCTGTGGCTACCTCTGTGTCGGCACACGGCAGGCAGTCCGTCCGACCAGAATTGTATTATTTATTATTATATACCTACCACCTAACCGTGGTTTTTTTTTCATTCTTTATACCGTCATAGTGTCATCCTAATTGTTACGAGTATACTACTATCTCTTTATCAACCAGTGTACAGTGCGGTAGTTCACGGCTGTGGCTACCTCTGTGTCGGCACACGGCAGGCAGTCCGTCCGACCAGAATTGTATTATTTATTATTATATACCTACCACCTAACCGTGGTTTTTTTTTCATTCTTTATACCGTCATAGTGTCATCCTAATTGTTACGAGTATACTACTATCTCTTTATCAACCAGTGTACAGTGCGGTAGTTCACGGCTGTGGCTACCTCTGTGTCGGCACACGGCAGGCAGTCCGTCCGACCAGAATTGTATTATTTATTATTATATACCTACCACCTAACCGTGGTTTTTTTTTCATTCTTTATACCGTCATAGTGTCATCCTAATTGTTACGAGTATACTACTATCTCTTTATCAACCAGTGTACAGTGCGGTAGTTCACGGCTGTGGCTACCTCTGTGTCGGCAGTCGGCAGGCAGTCCGTCCATCCATAATTGTATTACAATATATACCACCTAACCGTGGTTTTTTTATACCACCTAACCGTGGCAGTCCGTCCATAATTGTATACTAGTATCCAATCCATCCATCTCCATTGTTTACCTGAGGTGCCTTTTAGTTCTGCCTATAAAATATGGAGAACAAAAAAGTTGAGGTTCCAAAATTAGGGAAAGATCAAGATCCACTTCCACCTCGTGCTGAAGCTGCTGCCACTAGTCATGGCCGAGACGATGAAATGCCAGCAACGTCGTCTGCCAAGGCCGATGCCCAATGTCATAGTACAGAGCATGTCAAATCCAAAACACCAAATATCAGGAAAAAAAGGACTCCAAAACCTAAAATAAAATTGTCGGAGGAGAAGCGTAAACTTGCCAATATGCCATTTACCACACGGAGTGGCAAGGAACGGCTGAGGCCCTGGCCTATGTTCATGGCTAGTGGTTCAGCTTCACATGAGGATGGAAGCACTCAGCCTCTCGCTAGAAAACTGAAAAGACTCAAGCTGGCAAAAGCACCGCAAAGAACTGTGCGTTCTTTGAAATCCCAAATCCACAAGGAGAGTCCAATTGTGTCGTTTGCGATGCCTGACCTTCCCAACACTGGACGTGAAGAGCATGCGCCTTCCACTATTTGCATGCCCCCTGCAAGTGCTGGAAGGAGCACCCGCAGTCCAGTTCCTGATAGTCAGATTGAAGATGTCAGTGTTGAAGTACACCAGGATGAGGAGGATATGGGTGTTGCTGGCGCTGGGGAGGAAATTGACCAGGAGGATTCTGATGGTGAGGTGGTTTGTTTAAGTCAGGCACCCGGGGAGACACCTGTTGTCCGTGGGAGGAATATGGCCGTTGACATGCCAGGTGAAAATACCCAAAAAATCAGCTCTTCGGTGTGGAGGTATTTCACCAGAAATGCGGACAACAGGTGTCAAGCCGTGTGTTCCCTTTGTCAAGCTGTAATAAGTAGGGGTAAGGACGTTAACCACCTCGGAACATCCTCCCTTATACGTCACCTGCAGCGCATTCATAATAAGTCAGTGACAAGTTCAAAAACTTTGGGTGACAGCGGAAGCAGTCCACTGACCAGTAAATCCCTTCCTCTTGTAACCAAGCTCACGCAAACCACCCCACCAACTCCCTCAGTGTCAATTTCCTCCTTCCCCAGGAATGCCAATAGTCCTGCAGGCCATGTCACTGGCAAGTCTGACGAGTCCTCTCCTGCCTGGGATTCCTCCGATGCATCCTTGCGTGTAACGCCTACTGCTGCTGGCGCTGCTGTTGTTGCCGCTGGGAGTCGATGGTCATCCCAGAGGGGAAGTCGTAAGCCCACTTGTACTACTTCCAGTAAGCAATTGACTGTTCAACAGTCCTTTGCGAGGAAGATGAAATATCACAGCAGTCATCCTACTGCAAAGCGGATAACTGAGGCCTTGGCATCCTGGGTGGTGAGAAACGTGGTTCCGGTATCCATCATTACTGCAGAGCCAACTAGAGACTTGTTGGAGGTACTGTGTCCCCGGTACCAAATACCATCTAGGTTCCATTTCTCTAGGCAGGCGATACCGAAAATGTACACAGACCTCAGAAAAAGAGTCACCAGTGTCCTAAAAAATGCAGCTGTACCCAATGTCCACTTAACCACGGACATGTGGACAAGTGGAGCAGGGCAGGGTCAGGACTATATGACTGTGACAGCCCACTGGGTAGATGTATGGACTCCCGCCGCAAGAACAGCAGCGGCGGCACCAGTAGCAGCATCTCGCAAACGCCAACTCTTTCCTAGGCAGGCTACGCTTTGTATCACCGCTTTCCAGAATACGCACACAGCTGAAAACCTCTTACGGCAACTGAGGAAGATCATCGCGGAATGGCTTACCCCAATTGGACTCTCCTGTGGATTTGTGGCATCGGACAACGCCAGCAATATTGTGTGTGCATTAAATCTGGGCCAATTCCAGCACGTCCCATGTTTTGCACATACCTTGAATTTGGTGGTGCAGAATTTTTTAAAAAACGACAGGGGCGTGCAAGAGATGCTGTCGGTGGCCAGAAGAATTGCGGGACACTTTCGGCGTACAGGCACCACGTACAGAAAACTGGAGCACCACCAAAAACTACTGAACCTGCCCTGCCATCATCTGAAGCAAGAAGTGGTAACGAGGTGGAATTCAACCCTCTATATGCTTCAGAGGTTGGAGGAGCAGCAAAAGGCCATTCAAGCCTATACAATTGAGCACGATATAGTAGGTGGAATGCACCTGTCTCAAGTGCAGTGGAGAATGATTTCAACGTTGTGCAAGGTTCTGATGCCCTTTGAACTTGCCACACGTGAAGTCAGTTCAGACACTGCCAGCCTGAGTCAGGTCATTCCCCTCATCAGGCTTTTGCAGAAGAAGCTGGAGGCATTGAAGGAGGAGCTAACACGGAGCGATTCCGCTAGGCATGTGGGACTTGTGGATGCAGCCCTTAATTCGCTTAACAAGGATTCACGGGTGGTCAATCTGTTGAAATCAGAGCACTACATTTTGGCCACCGTGCTCGATCCTAGATTTAAAGCCTACCTTGGATCTCTCTTTCCGGCAGACACAGGTCTGCTGGGGTTGAAAGACCTGCTGGTGACAAAATTGTCAAGTCAAGCGGAACGCGACCTGTCAACATCTCCTCCTTCACATTCTCCCGCAACTGGGGGTGCGAGGAAAAGGCTCAGAATTCCGAGCCCACCCGCTGGCGGTGATGCAGGGCAGTCTGGAGCGACTGCTGATGCTGACATCTGGTCCGGACTGAAGGACCTGACAACGATTACGGACATGTCGTCTACTGTCACTGCATATGATTCTCTCAACATTGATAGAATGGTGGAGGATTATATGAGTGACCGCATCCAAGTAGGCACGTCACACAGTCCGTACTTATACTGGCAGGAAAAAGAGGCAATTTGGAGGCCCTTGCACAAACTGGCTTTATTCTACCTAAGTTGCCCTCCCACAAGTGTGTACTCCGAAAGAGTGTTTAGTGCCGCCGCTCACCTTGTCAGCAATCGGCGTACGAGGTTACATCCAGAAAATGTGGAGAAGATGATGTTCATTAAAATGAATTATAATCAATTCCTCCGCGGAGACATTGACCAGCAGCAATTGCCTCCACAAAGTACACAGGGAGCTGAGATGGTGGATTCCAGTGGGGACGAATTGATAATCTGTGAGGAGGGGGATGTACACGGTGATATATCGGAGGGTGAAGATGAGGTGGACATCTTGCCTCTGTAGAGCCAGTTTGTGCAAGGAGAGATTAATTGCTTCTTTTTTGGGGGGGGTCCAAACCAACCCGTCATATCAGTCACAGTCGTGTGGCAGACCCTGTCACTGAAATGATGGGTTGGTTAAAGTGTGCATGTCCTGTTTTGTTTATACAACATAAGGGTGGGTGGGAGGGCCCAAGGATAATTCCATCTTGCACCTCTTTTTTCTTTTCTTTTTCTTTGCATCATGTGCTGATTGGGGAGGGTTTTTTGGAAGGGACATCCTGCGTGACACTGCAGTGCCACTCCTAGATGGGCCCGGTGTTTGTGTCGGCCACTAGGGTCGCTAATCTTACTCACACAGCTACCTCATTGCGCCTCTTTTTTTCTTTGCGTCATGTGCTGTTTGGGGAGGGTTTTTTGGAAGGGACATCCTGCGTGACACTGCAGTGCCACTCCTAGATGTGCCCGGTGTTTGTGTCGGCCACTAGGGTCGCTAATCTTACTCACACAGTCAGCTACCTCATTGCGCCTCTTTTTTTCTTTGCGTCATGTGCTGTTTGGGGAGGGTTTTTTGGAAGGGCCATCCTGCGTGACACTGCAGTGCCACTCCTAGATGGGCCCGGTGTTTGTGTCGGCCACTAGGGTCGCTTATCTTACTCACACAGCGACCTCGGTGCAAATTTTAGGACTAAAAATAATATTGTGAGGTGTGATGTGTTCAGAATAGGCTGAAAATGAGTGTAAATTATGTTTTTTGAGGTTAATAATACTTTGGGATCAAAATTACCCCCAAATTCTATGATTTAAGCTGTTTTTTAGGGTTTTTTGAAAAAAACACCCGAATCCAAAACACACCCGAATCCGACAAAAAAAATTCGGTGAGGTTTTGCCAAAACGCGGTCGAACCCAAAACACGGCCGCGGAACCGAACCCAAAACCAAAACACAAAACCCGAAAAATTTCAGGCGCTCATCTCTACTGGGGACCTTGGGAAAGTGCCCATTGAGCCCATACAAAAAGACGGCCCTGATCCTTATTTCTATAACTGTTCCCCATACCTGCTGCCTGTGCATAAGACATTCATTCAGGGTTAGGCTTGCCCGCACTCCCTCCACCCTTTGTCACTGAAAAAGAAACACATGGAGCTAAATTGAAATTTGGACATGGCATTTCTCCCCCCCCCCCCCCCCCCCCCATTTTTATCCCTTCCTTCTGGGATTTCTTTAGAATTCTTTTTCTTTACTTCTGCACTGATTAGGTGGAAGCAGCGCCTGCAATCTAGGCACAATGAAGAAAAGCAATGTAGTATTTGGGCTATAAATTGAAGGTTAGCCTGATGGGTACATTTTGCCTCATGAAGTATATGAGATCTGCAGAAGCAGGGGGACTTAGCCCAGACAAGGATAGGATGAAAATTGGTATGAAGAAAGGGAAGGTCTATAGACAAGAGATGAGGAGACATGGGAGGTGACGACTCAGGAGAATGAAAGACAGGGACAAAAGAATTAGACTCCCAGCCAATCCTGTGTCACCAAGGTGTTTAAAGCTTTCTGCCTCTCAGTGTTCAGGGTGCCAGTGTCATAAGCCACACAGCTCTGTGTGTGAGCTGCGCTCCTCTGGGCAGAGGCGGATTGGCCATAGGGCTTACAGGGAAGATTCCCAGTGGGCCGAAGCACCCGTGGGGCCTGTTTTTTTTTTAGGACATGTGGTCCTTTTTAGAGACATAATGAATAAGATGCAAAATAATTAGAATTTATGAAAATTACTTTGCCACTTAGCCTGTGATTGCAGATGATCTAGTGTATGCTCTGTCTGCCTGCTTGGCTGGCATATACGATTGAGTGAATAGTGATTGGGATACGGTTGGTGTAATAAGCAAGAAAATATATCTTTCTAAAGAATGATATAGTTTCCTTAATTCTGAAGGTGTATCATATAATGTGCTCTGTCTGTATGCTCTGTCTGCCTGCTTAGCTGGCATATACGATTGAGTAAATAGTGATTGGGATACGTTTGGTGTAATAAGCAAGAAAATATATCTTTCTAAAGAATGATATAGTTTCCTTAATTCTGAAGGTGTATCATATAATGTGCTCATAATATTACATTTTCTTTTTATCTTCCCCCTTGATGCTGGACATGCCCACTATCTGGAAAGTCTTGGGGGGATGGTGTTGCTGCCATGGCACCTCTGGTGCTGCCCATGTGGGGCCACTAGTATACATTTTTCCAGGGCCGCTTTTTGTTCCCAATCCGCCCCTGCTTCTGGGTATTTAGGTACTGCACAGTACCAATGTTCTCTGAGCTTCTATATTTGCTGTCCGCAATACCATCCATATTTCCAAGGGATCATCCAGTATCATCATTCTAGATCCAGCTCTGTCAGCACTTCGGTTCCATTCAGTAACATCATCAGTGTAAGTACAATACTCCTTGACCAACGGTGCAAGTCTAATACTTCTAGACCATTGGCACAAGTCCGATACTCCTAGACCAATGGTGCAAGTCTGATATTTCTTGACAATCGATGCAAGTCCAATACTACTAGACTATCAGTGCAAGTCCGATATTCCTTGACCATCAGTGCAAGTCCAGTACTCCTAGACCATCAGTTCAAGCCCAATACTCCTACAACATCGGCACAAGTCTGATACTCCTAGACCAATGGTGCAAGTCTAATATTTTTTGACCATCGATGCAAGTCCAATACGCCTAAACCATCGGTGCAAGTCCAATATTCCTTGACTTTTGTTGCAAGTCTGATACTGAACCACTGGTGCAAGTCTGATCTCTTCAGCCATTCGTGTAAGATCATTGAGTTACCACCTGCTACCCTAGTTTTTTTCCATTCCCTTCTAGTACTAGTCCAGGTAACCCAGACAGGGGGCCGTGACTGGCCCGTCAGATGCAGCAAAACCAAATCCCCTTGCGGGGTTCCCTGGAGAAGACCACTGCTGGGGTATAACTATTCACCCTTGATCTGGGTTTAGACAACTACCTGGGGCTAGTTTTTGTACTCTCTGCAAAAACTAGCCCCAGGTACTCTATGAGAAGGAACTATGGGCCTAGGGGGCCACTCAGATCTGATTGCTGCTGTGCGTTTTTGCACATCTGTCAATTAGATTCCAACTGCCCATGCTTATGCACCGCAATGTGCAGGCTCATTGGACGGCTGCAATGGGCATCAGCGGTCAGTGACGGGATGGTGCGGAGGATCCATTTGCATGGGCGTATGAAAGGTGAGTGACAGTAAGAGGCCATTTGTGGGTGGCAATTGACCATTTACAGGGAGTGTTCAGAAAAACTCAGGCGTGTCCAAGCGTTTTAAGGGAGTGTGTCTAACGTCAGCTCCAGCCCCGATCAGCAGGATACAATCGCATTGGAAGAGTAAGTCCTGGGCTGTGCAGAGACTGCACAAACTGATTTTTAGCAGCTCTGCTACACATAGCATCGCAAACTTGCACAACGAAAATACATTCCCCCTCTAGGTGGCGACTATCTGATCGCAGGTCAGCAAAAAACGCAACCCAGCGATCACATCTGAATTAGGCCCCGAATTCAGATCTGATTGCAACAGCACCATTTTTCTCTAATGGGCAAAATCATAGGGGTCATTCTGAGTTGTTCGCTAGCTGTTTTTGGTCGCAGTGCAGTGTTCAAGCAAAAAGCTACACTTCTGCGCATGGAGGGAGAGTGAGGGCCCCAGAGTAACCCATCCAAATCTAACTCTCTCTGCACGTTATATCTGCTCCACCTGCAGTGCACACGGTTTTGCCCATTAGAGAAAGATTTTGATTTTGCGATCAGATCTGAATTAGGCCCTATGGGGGTCATTCCGAGTTGTTCGATCTGTAAATTTCTTCGCATTGCAGCAATTTTCCGCTTAGTGCGCATGCGCAATGTTCGCACTGCGACTGCGCCAAGTAAATTTGCTATGCAGTTAGGAATTTTACTCACGGTTTTTTCTTCGTTCTGGTGATCTTACTGTGATTGACAGGAAGTGGGTGTTTCTGGGCGGAAACAGGCCGTTTTATGGGTGTGTGTGAAAAAAACGCTACCGTTTCTGGGAAAAACGCGGGAGTGGCTGGAGAAACGGAGGAGTGTCTGGGCGAACGCTGGGTGTGTTTGTGACGTCAAACCAGGAACGACAAGCACTGAACTGATCGCAGATGCCGAGTAAGTTTCGAGTTACTCAGAAACTGCACAGAGATGTCTTATCGCAACATTGCGAATCTTTTGTTCGCAATTTTAAGAAGCTAAGATTCACTCCCAGTAGGCGGCTGCTTAGCGTGTGCAAAGCTGCTAAAAGCAGCTTGCGAGCGAACAACTCGGAATGACCCCCTATATTCGACCACCCAGTTTCCAGTCCATCACTACTCCAGCTGCTAGTAACTCTGACGCTGGTCATGAGACATTTATTTACACACCAAATCCAGACAGTTGGCACTGGCCAGATGGATTCTGCCAGTGATCAGGGTGCCGGTGCTGAGATCTCACAGGATGTGCTAAACCGTCTTGATCAGCAGGATTCATCACAACAGCAATTAGTACAGTTCATCTAAGGCTTGTCAATTTGCTTCAATGAAATCCAAGGTTTCCTATCTAGAGCTCTGTGACGACATGTGATGACACAGCTGGCGCGTCGTGTCGCTCAGTGGTAAAAGACACGAGGTTACTTTCCTAGCCCTGGTCCTACACATGGACTTCACCAATTGCCAATATGTTATTAGTTATATGTTAGGCAATATTGTATTATATTGTATGATGTTATTGTTACAAGGGTACAGTTATGTTTTCAATGGATATATATGAATGTATTGGTTATTGTGTTATAGTTGTAAAATAATGTTTTCCCCATTTGAGTGATCAGATAACCTGTGTATTTGCTCTGTCTGGGAAGATACAGCCAGGCTCAGATGTCAGGCCATACACCCCCCTCATTCTTCCCCACACAATGGATTCCAGGCCACACAATCAGATTAATTAAGTAAGGTTAATTTAGTTAACATCTATTGTGGCCTAGGGGACATGCCTGGACATGTGAAAGTAGGTTTGCTCTGAAACTGTTCTGGGGGTGTCGCCTTATTGTAGGAAAGACAAAGGTTTGAGAATAGCAAAGAGGGGCCTTTGAAAGAGATCTGGGAGAGAAGGAGAGACAGTGGCAGAAGACTGACTAAGAAGTAATGTTCTGTCAGGAGTTCCAGGAGGGAATTGTCGTGTAGAATTGGATCACAGAAGTGTGCTGAGCTGTTTATAACCCATTCTGTTCAATAAACCACTGTTGGTTTTTCATCTACCACCGTGACTGAGTGATTTGGAACCCAGTATCCTCACATTTGGTGGCAAGCAGAGGGATCACTCAGGTTACAAGCATGGATGCAAGATATTACAGCAGATTGGAGGCAGCAGCACAATATTACAAAGACATCAAGAAGGGAGTCCTGCAAGGACTGTGTCATGGAAGAAAAATTGTAATCAATACAGTGGATACCAAGGAATCCCTAATTGGAAAACTGGCTCAATGGGACATTGAGCACCCTTGTGATAAGGAGGAAGAAGAGGATATGGTCCAGGCCTCAGCGGAGGAGACCAGTAATGGAACCAGGGCAGTGGAGCTTGTGGTTGGAAGTTTGTCAGCATATCGGCAGGCTGGGAAGCCGGATCTTTTATTTATAGTTACCAAAATGCAGTACATTTGGGAGTACTGGAATGAAGCTCAGTGGGAAATCAGCAGGTGGAGAGTATCCAGCATACAGGACAAGTTGTGTCATCTGGGGAATGCGTTCATGCACTGCAGAAGTGAAGCAGCCACATGGAATCTGCTGGGGGAGCCAGAGTTTGAAGAATTCAGGGAGGAAGTGATCGCCACAGTGGCCCAAATGACACAAAGTATACAATATACAGAGACGGAAGGGCAAGTGCAGAGTAAATTGCCTTCCCGGACAGAGCCAGAGGAAGTGGCATTGGATCGGGGGCCCCTGGATACCCCAGCATGGCGAGACCAGTGTTACAGGGTGGATGCGGAAAGGCACCACCTGCAACAGCTTCTCCCATACCCAAGGGAAGAAGTTGCCCAGTGGTCTATACGGAAGGAAGCACACGAAGTGAAGACAACAGTGAGCACAATCCAGACACCCCAGGAGGAACTGCACTACAACTTCCCTTTTGCTGAGATGGAGGATGAGGACTTAGTGAGAGAGTGTCAAGAACTGTCTGCCCAGTATGTTACACTGGAAAAGGATGACCTTGACCAGGTGGATGCAAGGAAGCACTGTCTGCAACCCGTTCTCTTCTCCCTGGGGGAATGTCACAGTGAAACACTCAGTGACCGGCCTGAGCTGTGTTACAACTGGCCATTTGCAGGCTTGGAGGATATAGAAACCATCCCAGAGTGCCAGCGAGACATTGAGGAAGAAGTTGCCACTATCACCCGACCACCACTTCAGCAACAGAGCCTCCAAGGGAATCCTTCAGGTGAGCACCAACCAGTCCTGGCTACTGAGCCATTTACAGTGTTGTGTTTGGGGGAGGCTACTGAAAATGAGAAGGAAGTGGGGTCTGTCATCCAAACACCCCAGGAGAAGATGCACTATACCTTCCTATTGGCAGAGGTGGAAGAGGAGATCTCTGCGAGGGCAGCAGTAGGTGGTAATGTCCCAACTATAAGCATGGCTAGTGCAGACAGTGTCTCACTTCAGGCTGATCAGCATATTCGGCTGAGGGAGGCCTATTGTGAAGCTATGTTCATGGTTGCCCCAGTTATTTTATCAGAAAAGGATGTTCAGGAAGGGCCCAGTGTATCCCCAGCTATTGTATCTCTCCCAGAAGATTCTGGAGGTCGGTTCCCATTCAGTGAACTTGATGGTAAGGAGCTGCAGTCTGAATGCCAGAATCTTCCCTGTGACTCAGAGAAAATCCAGGTATCAGACCTGGTGAAAATAGCATCAGCTCAGGAACTGGAAGGGAACATGTTGCTCTACTCTAGGGCACCTGAATGTGGTTTGGACTGGCATTGTGTGCAAGGTGAAATGACTGACTCTAACCAGGACAATGGTGGTCAGCCAGGACATGTAGCAGTCAATGGAGAAGGTAATGCCACTGTCCCTGTGAACCTACATCCATGTTCCAGTACAACGATGGTCGAGTTGGTGGGTACACACAAGGAAGCTGAGCAGATTGTACTCCAGGCCAAAGCATACAAGACTCAGATTAGGATCCCACAAGTTACCCAGCCAGCCAGGCTGGAGGAAGCATTTACCCAGGATAGCACAGAAGAAACTTCTGGCATGAAGGAATCCCCATTGTGTCCTGACAATTACCATACCCGTGGTTCATGTTTGGGGGAGGGAAGCCACTGTCCTGATGCACCAGAGGTGATGGAAGTGGGGTTCCCAGGGAATACATTGTTGGGGAGGGAGAGTGAGGGCCCCAGAGATCAGATTTTGTTTATGGAGGAAAATTGTGACTATCTGAAATGTGAGGTTACCCAGTTGGGTGTAGGGGAATTATTAAGTCCCCAGGTGCAGTTATTGGACTTACTGAATTATACTGTTGCACATGCTGTTACCCCAACCCAGCGGCTGTCTACAAAGGGGACTTTGATTAATGTATTTGTGTGGGACACCGGGGGGAAATACAAGAACTATGGACTGCTGATCACGTTTCCACCGGACCCTGGTAAGATTGTATTGATTTATGTACTGTGGGCCACGCACCCACCCACGCACCCACCAGACCAGGGAAAGAAATTCCCACACAAGCCTCATGACAATTACCACAGACTTTGGACCTGGGACGCTGGTGGGCTCCGTACAAACTGTAAAATGCTATTCACAAAAACCACCAGACCCACAAGAGAAACCAGCCAGTCATTGTTATGATGGGGCACAGACTGTCTGATGTAGAAGAGCATCACTGCGCTCAGCAAGCTTAAGCTACTTAGGACACAGGGCGAGAAAGTAGGGGAAGGTAATGTGACGACATGTGATGACACAGCTGGCGCGTCGTGTCGCTCAGTGGTAAAAGACACGTGGTTACTTTCCTAGCCCTGGTCCTACACATGGACTTTACCAATTGCCAATATGTTATTAGTTATATGTTAGGCAATATTGTATTATATTGTATGATGTTATTGTTACAAGGGTACAGTTATGTTTTCAATGGATATATATGAATGTATTGGTTATTGTGTTATAGTTGTAAAATAATGTTTTCCCCATGTGACTGATCAGATAACCTGTGTATTTGCTCTGTCTGGGAAGATACAGCCAGGCTCAGATGTCAGGCCATACACCCCCCTCATTCTTCCCCACACAATGGATTCCAGGCCACACAATCAGATTAATTAAGTAAGGTTAATTTAGTTAACATCTATTGTGGCCTAGGGGACATGCCTGGACATGTGAAAGTAGGTTTGCTCTGAAACTGTTCTGGGGGTGTCGCCTTATTGTAGGAAAGACAAAGGTTTGAGAATAGCAAAGAGGGGCCTTTGAAAGAGATCTGGGAGAGAAGGAGAGACAGTGGCAGAAGACTGACTAAGAAGTAATGTTCTGTCAGGAGTTCCAGGAGGGAATTGTCGTGTAGAATTGGATCACAGAAGTGTGCTGAGCTGTTTATAACCCATTCTGTTCAATAAACCACTGTTGATTTTTCATCTACCACCGTTACTGAGTGATTTGGAACCCAGTATCCTCACAAGCTCCAACAGTGGTTACTACCTCTCCTGCACCTCCTGTTCATGCTTCCATTCCTGTGTCTACTGTATGTCTCAGATTCACCTGGCTTTCCCCAGTAAAGTGGGGTGGAATGGGGGGGGGGGGGGGACTGAGTTCCATCACCTGTGGTGGTAAGTGGAACTAGTTCCGTCTCCCCCATGGCCCAGCACAGTAATTCCATCAAAAAATCCCACCCCACCAGCCAAATCCATAGATGGTGTAGGCAGTGCTAGGGTCACTGATGAGCTGCAGCCACCACTTCCTTCCTCAGGTCCTGGTGGCTACATGTTTCTCCTCCACATGCGGCCTGCCCCTCCTGATACTCACACATGCAGTGTTTGTTGGATCACAATTGTCCCCCCTTCAGGTCCCAGCAGCTTCTTTTTCCGGCACAGTGTATGTGATGTTATGCCGTAACCGCCACTGAAGTGAAGAAGACCCACGAAGAGGGGCTGGAGGGACTCAGATGCAGGGAAGCTGCTGGAGGAACACAAGACATGGAGCTGCTGGAGGGACACAGCTAGTGAGCTACTGGAGTGACATTATGGGGGTAATTCTGAGTTGATCGCAGCCTCAAGTTTGTTAGCAATTGGGCAAAACCATGTGCACTGCAGGGGAGGCAGATATAACATGTGCAGAGAGAGTTAGATTTGGGTGGGGTGTGTTCATCAATCTGCAATCTAATTTGCAGTGTAAAAATAAAGCAGCCAGTATTTACCCTGCACAGAAACAAAATTCCCCACCCAAATCTAACTCTCTCTGCACATGTTATATCTGCCTCCCCTGCAGTGAACATGGTTTTGCCCAACTGCTAACAAATTTGCTGCTGCGATCAACTCAGAATTACTCCCTATGTGTATAAATGAAACTACTGTGGGCATTACATGTAAGAGGCACTACTATTGTGGGCATTATGTGTAAGGGGCACTACTACTGTGGACACTATGGGGGTCATTCCAACCCTTTCACATGCTGCTGTTTTTCGCAGCGGTGCAAACGGGTTAGATCTACGCGTGCGCGGTGGCCGCATTGCGCAGGCGCTTCATTGCCCGGCATTGGCCGTCGCCGGGCAGTGACGTTGCTCACGAAAAAAGTGGTTGCAGCAGGGACAGCAAGAAGATTGACAGAAGGAAGGTGTTCCAGCCCGTCAACTCACCGTTTCCTGGGCGTGGAGGTCCGAATGCAGGCGTGTCGAGGCATTTGGAGGGCGGATGTCTGATGTCAATTCCGGGACCTACAACGCTGGATTCATCGCACAGGGTAAGTAACTCTTACCCTGGTCTTGTTTTACACATAACTTTTTTTGCATGGCAGGGCCGCACAAGCGAACGCAGCCTTGCTATGCAAAAAAACACTCCCCCATAGGCGACATCTAGTTGATCGCACAGGCTGCAAATAGTTGCAGCGTGCAATCAACTCGGTATGACCCAATATGTGTATAAGTAACATAACATAGTTGCTGAGGTCGAAAAAAGACAATTTGTCCATCGAGTTCAACCTGATAGTGATCTCCTACACTGTAATATTTTTAGACTAATTTTAACTGCGGTGAATGTTTAGCCATTATGTCACTTCCTCCTTTCTTTCTTTTTTTTTACTATAGTGCATGATTTACCCACCATAACCCTGTCTATCCTTATCCATTAAGAATTTATCTAGCCCATTCTTAAAAGTAGTGACCGAGCCTGCCATTACTACTCTCTAAGGCAGGGAATTCCAAATACATATTGTCCTTACTGTGAAGAAACCTTTCCGTCTCAATGTGCAAAATTTCATCTCCTCTAACCTAAGCGGATGACCACATGTCCTTTGTAACGATCTTACCAAAAACAAATCCCCCGCTAGCTCTGTGTATTGACCCCTTATATAATTGTAAATGTTACTCATGTCCCCTCTTTATCTCCTCTTTTCCAATGTGAACATGTCTAGTCTAACAAGCCTTTCCTCGTATTCTAGCGTCTCCATCCCCTTAATCAATTTGGTCGCCCATCTCTGAACCTTTTCTAGTTCCAGGATATCTTTTTGTAGTATTGTGCCCATAGTTTTGCACAGTATTCGAGATGTGGCCTCACTAGTGATTTATATAATGGGAGTGTGACAGTCTCATCCCTTGTATCAATTCCCCGCTTTATGCATGCTAATACATTGTTAGCCTTTTTTGCTGCATACCTACTTTGGGTACTACTGTTATCTATGTGAACACCTTAATCTTTTTCCAGTACAGAATACCCTAGTTATTCCTCATTTAATATGTAGGTAGTGTTTCTGTTCTTGCTACCAAAGTCGTTCTGAAGAGACTCAGCATCCCCCTCCAAATTTATAACCTTACTTAGTTTGCTGTCGTCTGCAAAAATTGATACTGTACTTTCTAGACCTACTGCTAGATCATGTTATGAAGATGTTGAACAATAGTGGTCCAAGTACAGACCCTTGTGGCACACAACTTAGTACCTCAGTCAAATTCGAAAACATTCTATTTACCACACACGCTGCTTCCTTTTGTCCAGCCAAGTACATATTTTGTTCCCTAGCCCAATTTCTCTTAATTTGTAAATAAGTCTCATGTGAGGTACTGTATCGAAAGCTTTAGCGAAGTCTAAAAAGATTATATCCACCTCTTTACCGTAATCTAGGTTTGCACTAACTGTTTTATAGAAGCCTATTAAGTTAGCTTGACATGATCTATCCTTCACAAATACATGTAGGTTCCTATTAATAACCTTATTGGTTTCAAGGAACTCCTGTGTTCTATCCCTTAAAATACTTTCCAGTACCTTACCCATTATAGATGTAAGACTTACTGGTTTATAATTACCCGGTTCAGATTTACCTCCCTTTTTAAATATCGACACTACAGATGGAGCCTCCATTATCTGTCCTTATTCTGTGACTAGGTGCGCCTACCTGGGCGTATCTAGTCACTGTGAGCATCTCCCTCTAGATGGCTGCACACTCCCGGACGGAGACATGTCCCATTTACTTGAATGGAGAGCATCTCCGCACGCCCTGACAGAAATGCTCTGAATGGGAGTGTCTCTGTGCACTCCCAGCATGACTAGGTGGACAGATCGCCTAGTCACGCCTGGAGTGCACGCCTGCAACTAGGCAGGCAAAGACGACGGAGGCTCCATCTGTACTTCCGCTATATGCCAGTCTTTGGGGTCCATGCCTGATGTAAGTGAGTCATTGCAAATCAAATCTAGAGGTCTTGCTAATTCGAAATGTAACTCCATGAGATCCCTTGGGTGAATTCCAACAGGACCAGGTGATTTATTAATCTTAAATTTTTTAATCAGTCACAGACTATTTCCTCACTTAATTAAGTATTAAGTAGTGGGACATTATCGTTGCTGAGGTTATGCACCAATCCCTCCATCTGGTCCTCTCTTGTGAATACAGATGAGAAAAACCTGTTTAATTTTTTGGCTATGTTACTGTCATCTTTGACATATTGGTGGTCATTCCGAGTTTTTCGCTCATTATTTTTCTTTTGCAATGGAGCGATTAGTCGCTAATGCGCATGCGCAATGTCCGCAGTGCGACTGCGCCAAGTAAATTTGCTATACAGTTAGGTATTTTACTCACGGCATTACAAGGTTTTTTCTTCGTTCTGGTGATCGTAATGTGATTGACAGGAAGTGGGTGTTTCTGGGCGGAAACTGGCCGTTTTATGGGTGTGTGCGAAAAAACGCTACCGTTTCTGGGAAAAACGCGGGAGTGGCTGAAGAAACGGAGGAGTGTCTGGGCGAACGCTGGGTGTGTTTGTGACGTCAAACCAGGAACGACAAGCACTGAACTGATCGCAGATGCCGAGTAAGTGTGGAGCTACTCAGAAACTGCTAAGAAGTGTCTATTCGCAATTCTGCTAATCTTTCGTTCGCAATTTTGATAAGCTAAGATTCACTCCCAGTAGGCGGCGGCTTAGCGTGTGCACTGCTGCTAAAAGCAGCTTGCGAGCGAACAACTCGGAATGAGGGCCATTGCCCATATTGCCTTTTAAAGGGCCTATACTCTCTTTCTTTAATCTTTTGCTGTTGATGTATTTAAAAAACGTTTTGGGGTTTGATTTACTTTGCTTTGCTATTAGCTTTTCCGTTTCTATTTTAGATGCTCGGATTCCTTTTTTGCATATTTTGTTACAGTCCTTATAGTACTGGAATGACTCCGCCTTCTCGTCTGATTTATACTTTTTGAATGCTCTCCACTTTCTGGCCATTAGTTCCTTAATCTTTTTGTTAAGCCACTTTGGTTTGGAATTAATACTCCGTTTACTGCCCATAGGAATGAACTTGCGAGTATAACTAGCGAGTAATGGGGGTCATTCTGACCCAATCGCACGCTGCAGTTTTTTGCAGCCGTGCGATCGGATCACAACAGAGCATGCGTGCGGGCCGCAATGAGCAGGCATGGGCTCCCCTACTATAATATTTGATATCAATTCCCCATTGTTTGTTAGTACCAGGTTTAAAGCCCCGTACACATGGGGAGAGATGTGTGCTGAGCGATCTGTCAGTGACCGCTCAGCACACATCTCTCCCCTCGCTCAGCACAGCACGATGTGTGCTGAGTGAGGGGGTGGACGGGGGGCCACTCATTTCACCCAGTGGTGAAATGAGTGACCTTCAAGATCAGGGATGGGGAACCTTTTTTCTACCAAGGGCCATTTGGATATTTATAAAATCCTTCGGGGGCCATACAAAAATTATCAACTTAAAAATTAGCCTGCCCCCAGTGGATTTTTTCCACAGTAGTTATGCCCCAGTAGATATTCCCCAAGTCAGTAGTTATGCCCCAAGTCAGTAGTTATGCCCCAAGTAAATATGCCCCAGTAGATATGCCCCCAGTAGATATGCCCCAGTAGCTATGCCCCCAGTACATATGATCCCAGTACAAATTCCCCCAGTCAGTAGTTATGCCCCAGTAGATATGCCCCCAGTAGTTATGCCCCTAGTCAGTTGTTACACCCCAGTAGATATACCCCCAGTCAGTTGTTATGCCCCAGTAGATATGCCACCAGTACATATGCCCCCAGTCACTTGTTATGCCCATTAGATATGCCCCCAGTCAGTTGTTTGCTCCCTCTAGTTATGCCCCATTAGATATGCCCCCAGTTAGTTGTTTGCACCCTGTGGTTATGTCTCCTTATTTATGCCCCCTAGTAGTGCTGCTTACACACACACATTAAAAGAAAAAAAAAACACAATACTCAGCAGCCCCGCTCCTGCTTCCAGACCGCTGCCCTCTGCCTGGCCGCCCACTCCTCAGAACTATGGGAGAGACGTGATGACGTCTCTCCCATAGTACCGCACATGCACACTGCCAGAGCTGGAAGCTGGAGCTCAGGAGTGAGCTCCTGCCTCCGGCTGCTGCTGAGGAGAAGGAGCTGGGCGCCTGCTGGTAACAAAATCTCAGCGGGCGCCTGGCATCTCCCTCGGTTTAGTGAGCCTGACTGGGCCGGAGCAAGTGGCTTTGCGGGCCTTATACGGCCTGCGGGCCGGAGGTTCCTCACCCCTGTTCTAGATTGTGCCCACAAGCAGGCCAATCTAGCACCGGCGATAGAGACGCGAGGGACCGTGCATCGCTATCGCTGTAGGGGATACACACAGAGAGATCGGTGCTTAAGTTCTAAGCATTCTAGTCAATTTAAGCACTGAGCTCTCTATGTGTACCACCTTTAGATTGCATAGTACCTACAGTAGTTGGTTTCCCGATTAATTGAAGTAAGTAGTTATTTTTTAGTTTATTTAAAAACCTATTACCCCTAGCAGTATCACATGAATCATTGGTCCAATTTATCTCTGGATAGTTAAAATCTCTCAAAATTATTACGTCTCCTAATCCTGCCGCTTTTTCTATTTGCTTCAGTAACAATTCCTCATCAAACACATTAATATCAGGCGGGTTATAGCATATCCCTATAAGTATCTTTTTATTTTCCTTTCCCCCACAGGTTTTAAAAAACGAGTTTTATGGTAAGAACTGATAAAGCTAAATATTTATCGTATATAATACCCTTTATGAGGTCTAAGAACACTGTACGCTATCTACGTATGAAGTACCGTAAGGGTACGCTAGTTGCGTAACAATCGCTTTGCCGTGATCGAGACGCTCAAGCGTCACGTTCACTCACGGCCAAGAGATCACAGGCAGGCACGTTATTGGCTGTTAACTAAAGTAATGATTAGCTATAGCGTAGCGAACGCTCGGGACCACGAGGAGATCACCAGCGGAGCTGACGCTCACTATATTAAACCTTTGTATCTAAACCATAAACAGTGTATTGTGCAGTAAAACCTTAGTGTAATGTTAGAGAGTAAATGCAACACAGTAAAACCTTATTACCTTAAAAGCTGTTTGAGCGTCACCGACGCTCTGAGAATACTTAATACTATAAGAAACACACAGATACCGTGCTCAGGGTCCAACGCCTAAAATATATATTATGAATGCTATACTTGCAAAAGAGTTAAACACAATACAAGTCATACACTACAATATAACATAGACTACCTAACCAGATAACTACACAGGAAATGCAATACAATACAATTTAAGGGAAAATGAGTGAGAGAGAGAAGGAGAGAGAGAGAGAGAAATTGAGAGAGATTGGCCCACAATAACAAGAAGATCAATATAGTTGCGGAGAAACACTTACGCACAAGGGGAAACGATCGCATGCGCCTCGATATCCAGCTCCCGATTATCAGCAATGAGAACCGTTGAAGAGAGTGAACTGGATATGGTCGGCCTGCCTATTTATGCCCCACACACAATACAATTCAATGGTCCCTACAATCTCATTGTTCATTGGACACAGGAATTCGGCTTCGCATTATAACAAAAGGTCATAGGTTGATTCATACAGGTGGGCTGTGACTGCTTCCAACTGTTCAGGTGGGTGGGATACTGAGTTTCCCGCCGCATACCTGAGTATGAGTAAATAATAGAAATGGACATAAACTTCTTATGTCCATAACTATCCGCACGAGCGATTAATACGCTCCAAACCAACACCGGAATATTGCTATTTAAATACTCTTCCGATGGGTACCAAACACCACTGTATGACCCCTGTTAGACCCTTCGTACAATACAAAGAGGGATCCCCCTGTTCAGGAACATGCTATGTTAACTAAACTTTCAGAATCTATCAAAGGGACCATGATCTACAAAATACATTATTACTGAAAATATGTAACGATTGAGTCGCACGCTACGATCACATAAACTCTACCGTAAATACTCATACCGTGCGCCTGCGGGTGCCCGCGACTGTGAGTATGCGCACACACGGGAGAGCGTACGCATGCGCAGCACGGACCTGTGTGAGGTGCAAATATGGTAGTGTGCATAGAGATATTTTTCTGACTTTGACAGTCCACCCTTTGGCAGTCAACAATAACTGCCACTTCCTGAAAACATTTCAAAAAGAGAAAAATATATGTTAGGGGTTAATACATTTACATGGTTGGGTAAGGGAGGAGAGGAGATGGTAGGAAAAGGGTATGACCTAGTGAGATAGCAGAAGCATGTGTGTATGAATCCGTGCTTGGGGGTCATGTATCATCGTGCCGTACGTGTTTTAAATCAAGCTTCGAGGTATTGCGAAGTATACATGTGAATTCCTTCTTATCCCGTGGTACGGGTCTGTGGATGGGCTGTCAAACTTTACCGAGCTCTTTTCGGCTTTGGTTGTAACAAAATGGGGGAGCACATTTTAGTTGATGATACATGAATGGGGGAGATGTGTGATTGCTGATATTTGTGCCTGTATTCCCTATCGACTATGTGTGTCATTACCTGAGGGTTGTAGAAATGAAGAAAAGACATAATTACGGTAAATGCGGTGGTATTCTATGTCAGGTAAATGTACAGTCGTCGATTGAGGTCTTGTTTGGTGTCTGTTGAATGCAGTCTTCTTTGTGCTTTTGCCCATAAGGTGCGAGCAAAAGCTGTCAATGTCCATAGATTTACAAAAGTGTTGGGCTAGCGTAATTTTAAAATTTCTAGGGAAACTGGGGATCCATGGCATAGTTCATCAAAAATCTGTGTATCAGGTTGTCAAACTTCTTCTTTAATCCCTCTGTTGTCTGTATATCGGCTCATCAAATTCCTCATCCAAGTGGGTCTTGTTACCTTGGAGAAAACGGAAAAACAGGTGAAAGAAACGGACCGTAGAAATCGCATTTTCATCACATCATTGTTTCTACATTTGGGTCATAAATCAAGTCCAGGTTAATTACAGTTTCCTCACACCTTAAACTCATTACCCTTGTACGGTGTTTGCACTTCATTAAAGCCTGACCGCATTTAAATATCAATCCAATCGATATGACAACACCTAAGATACATAGGAGAAACTTCCCAACATCCATTATGACTCCTTGAGCCCAGTCTCCTAAACCAGAAAACCAATTTCGCGGGTTCAACCATGACACCCAACCAGTCAGCTCATTACCTACAGCAGCAAGAGTGAGATTGTGTCTCCTGCGAAATTCCCACTTCAATTGGAGAATATCGTCCATCTTCTGGTCTATGACCTCGACCGGGTCCTCGGTGCTATTCGTAATATATGTGCAACATTTCACGCCGTATTGTGTTGCCAGTGTGACACAATATCCGCCTGTCACTGCTGTGAGGTAATTGAGAACCATTCTATGCTGTACCAGTTCTGTTTTGTAAGCCTGAAGTTCTCTTCCAGTATACCTAAACGTGTCATCATACATTTCAGTGATATTATCTAACAAATTTGCGAGCGCCGATATGTATTTATAATACAGCACTCCTCTAGCGGTGCGGGTGAAATCTAACGCGATTAAGAATTGAATCCCGGTGGATTCACTTATCAGATCAGAGGCCGGATGCTCTGTCTTCTCTATCAGGTGCCTTTTAACTACGTGCTCGTAATGGGTGTGAGTATAAGGAGCTTGGGCACCACGGTGTATGTCTTTCATTTTGTCATGTGATACAGTCATTACTTCAGGCAGTACTTTTCCAATATAACACAATCCTTCAGAGTTTGGGGCAAGCCACTTGTACGCCTTTCTCCCGCATATGAAATATGCATCATCGGGGAGAACATATGGGAATGAGTAGGACATAACCATATTACACACCTTCCATGTGAAATCTCCTTACCCTAATTCTTCCATCTGTTTAGTACACGTATCAGGTTGTACGATATGTGCACAGTATCCTGGTGATACCTCTCCAACTTTAGTAATCCTATTTCCTAAGGTATACCTATACCGGAAAGATTTTCCTCTACTGGCTATGTGGCGTACAAGCTCTGTATCTGTAGGCATTCTATCTGCTCTATGCGAAAAGGTCATGGTGTGGTTACTCCATGACACTTCCCAATTTCCCAGTTTTCGGGGATTGGAGATGTTGAAACATAATAGGGACCTATCCACATGGTATTGGTGGAGCTTCAAACTAGGAGGGCTGGAGATATTAAACCTCCGGTCCACCGGTCTCCCACCATTTAACTCAAGTACCTCCTCTATCGTTAAAGGAAATGGTACTAGCCCTGATTTGCTATGACCCTGAGGTACTTGAGAGCATACCCAACAATCTGTTTTGTTTAACACATTACCCACTAAGGAGTGATAGTCACTCAATGGATGCCGGTCCATATGGATATTAAAACTGGATTGGCATTTCTTAATGCACCCATCCTCAATGACATTGTTACAGAGCCTACAGATACAGTTTTCTTCAGCTAACAATCCTTCACAATTCCTTCTATGGTCAATGCTATCGGATCGTTTTCTGATACTCGCCTTTGCTTGTTGATTATGTTGTTCTCGGAAAACTACGCCTCCATCTTTATCATCAGAACCCATTCCAGAACCTCTCTCGACCTCCATGGTACTCTCTCCGGAACAGACTGCTCTGGTCAACATCATGGTCAACAGGAAAATCCGGATCACAGTCTCTTGGGGCAAGTCCATCTTAGGAGGAGACGAAGAAGAATGAGAAGGGGGGAAAAATAATTTGAGGGAGAGGGGATGGGAAGTGGAGAAAAACAATAAAAGGGAACAGGGGATCGACAACTGCTTTTGATCTTGTGGTTCTCGATGCTCAGGTGCCGCCTTAGTCCTCCTGGAACAGACACTCTAGTGATACAACCTCTACCGTCTGTTCCTTATCACAGGACTTCTCTGGATCAACGACCTTCTTACAGTGGGACGAATGAACCCAAGTCTCTCTCTCAGCAACCTTCAATGCTGTAGTGCTAGTCAATAAGACCTGGTATGGTCCTTCCCATCTGTCAATAAGGCAACCTGAGCGTAGAAAATTCCGTATCATTACATAATCCCCAGGTTCAATGTCATGACAATTACTACCTGGTAAATCAGGAATCACTAACTTCAGATTATCATTTTGATTCCTTAACTGTTTACTCATGTTAATCAAGTATTTTACAGTCGCTTCATTGTTACACTTCAAATCATCCTGAGGGTTAATCATAACATGCGGTTGTCGACCAAACAAGATTTCAAAGGGAGACAGATTAAGAGGGGACCTGGGAGTGGTTCTGATGCTGTACAGTACAATGGGTAAAGCTTCTGGCCATGTCAATCCTGTCTCTGCCATCACTTTACTCAGTTTATTTTTAATAGTGCTGTTCACTCTTTCCACTTTCGCACTCGCCTGTGGACGGTATGGAGTGTGCAGCTTGCTATCAATTCCCATCAATTTACACATTCCTTGAAAGACATCACCTGTAAAATGGGTACCCCTATCACTTTCGATAATTCTAGGGATACCATATCTACATACAAATTCCTGCACAATTTTCTTAGCAGTAAACATAGCGGTATTTGTGGCCGCCGGAAATGCTTCGACCCAATTTGAGAAAACATCTATACAAACAAGTACATATTTCAAATTTCGACAAGGGGGTAATTGAATGAAGTCAATCTGTATTACCTGGAAAGGGCCGCCGGCAGGTGGGATATGGGATGGTTCTGTAGGTATTGCCTTTCCAATATTCTTTCTCAAACAGGTAAGGCATGACATGGCTCTTTTACTCGCATGAGAGGAGAATCCTGGGGCGCACCAATATGCTCTTACCAACTTGCACATCCCTTCCTTGCCTAGATGAGTCAGCCCGTGAGCTGCTTCAGCCAAACACGGAAGATATGCTCTGGGGGCCACTGGTTTACCATGTCCATCCGTCCAGAGTCCTGAGGACTCCTGGCCATATCCCTTTGCCCTCCAGACTGCCTTTTCCTGTGTGGAACACAAATTTTGCATCTCACACAACTTCTGTGTGTTGATGGTATTAAATACCATCAGTTGTGTGGTGTCTGTCTGTCTGGGGGTAGCAGCTGCTAACTTAGCTGCTTCGTCTGCTCGGCTGTTACCAAGCGATACTGGGTCTTGGCTATATGTATGTGCTTTACATTTGATAACAGCCACTCTGTCGGGTTCCTGTATCGCTGTTAGAAGCCTTTTTATGTGAGCTGCATGCGCTACCGGTGTACCAGCTGCCGCCATGAAATTTCGGAGGCGCCATAGGGCTCCGAAATCATGGACTACCCCGAATGCGTATCTAGAATCGGTGTAGATATTGGCTGATTTGCCCTTAGCCAATTCACATGCTCTGGTTAGGGCGACCAGTTCAGCAACCTGGGCTGAGTGAGGTGGGCCTAGCGGTTCCGCTTCTATGGTGCCTTGGTCATCTACGACTGCGTATCCAGTACACAAGTCTCCTGAGTCTGACTGTCTATGACAACTACCGTCCGTGTAGAACGTAAGTTCTGCATCTTTCAGTGGGTTGTCACTGATGTCAGGCCTTGCGGTAAAATTTTGGGTCAAATATTCTATACAATCATGAGTGTCTTCCTTTGTATTAAATCCTCCTTCCCCAGTACTCTCATCCGACACCCTTTGGGTCTGTCCAGACACACTTGGGAGATATGTTGCAGGATTTAATGCACTGCATCTCCTTATGGTGATGTTTACGGGGGCCATTAGTGCCAATTCCCATCTTGTAAACCGCGCTGATGAGACGTGCCTGGTTTGGGCAGAATTTAACAAGGCTGACACTGCATGCGGTGTATGAATTGTGAGGTTGTGACCTAGCACGACGTCTTCGCTTTTCGTTACTAGCAATGCTATCGCAGCAACGCTTCGCAAGCATGTGGGGAGGGATCGCGCTACCGTGTCTAGCTGAGCGCTGTAATATGCTACTGGCCTGCTGGCATCACCGTGCTTTTGGGTTAGTACGCCTGCCGCGCAACCAGCACTTTCTGTTCCGTATAGTTCAAAGGGTTTCCCATAGTCCGGCATACCTAATGCTGGTGCCTGCGTTAGGCACTGTTTAAGTCTCTCAAATGCTGCCTCAGACTCGTCTGTATGCGAAATCCGATCAGGTTTGTTTGAGGAGACCATTTCCTGCAAAGGTAACGCTAAAATGGAAAACCCTGGGATCCAATTACGGCAATACCCACACATTCCTAAAAATGTTCTGATCTGTTGCTGGGTTTGTGGCAGAGTCATGTCTCTAATTGCTTGAATTCTATCAGCGGTCAGGTGTCTCAGTCCTTGTGTTAAACAGTGTCCCAAATATTTTACCTTAGTTTGGCATAATTGCAACTTGTCTTTGGAAACCTTGTGTCCTGTGTCTGAAAGATGAAACAGGAGCTGTTTCGTATCCTTCAGGGATGCCTCCAATGAATCAGAACACAGTAGTAGATCATCCACGTACTGTATTAATACTGATCCACTCACTGGTTGGAAAGACTGTAAACAATCATGCAAAGCCTGAGAAAATATACTTGGGCTATCTATGAATCCTTGTGGTAATCGAGTCCATGTGTATTGGACTCCTCTGTATGTAAATGCGAATAAATATTGACTGTCAGGGTGCAGAGGTACCGAAAAGAAAGCGGAGCAGAGGTCAATAACAGTGAAAAATTTCGCAGTGGGAGGTATTTGCATTAGGATGACAGCTGGATTTGGCACTACGGGGAACTGACTCTCAACTATTTTGTTAATCCCCCTTAGATCCTGCACTAGCCGGTAACCCCTCCCCCCACTCTTTTTCACAGGGAAGATGGGACTATTAGCAGTGCTGGACGTTCTTACCAGAATGCCCTGTTGTAGCAAGCGCTCTATTACTGGGTAAACTCCTAACTCCACCTCTGGCTTCAGAGGGTACTGTGGGATTTTTGGAGCTATCCTACCATCTTTTACTTGTACAACTACCGGAGCTACGTTTGCCATTAATCCAGTGTCCTGTCCATCTTTAGTCCAAAGTGACTCTGGTATCTGAGATGTCATTTCTTCTACTTGGGAGGGAGTCCTATTTGTCATAGTGGTATGTGACATTAATTTTGACGGGGAGTCTAACATGTCTCGTACTTCCTGAGCGTGATTCTCAGGTATGTCCAAGAATACACCTTCAGGAGTACAATAAATGACGCACCCCATTTTACACAGTAAGTCTCTTCCCAGGAGATTGGTCGGTGCCGATGCAGCCAGCAAAAAGGAATGCTTGGTATGTAAAGGCCCTATTGTAATCTCTGCTGGTTTGCTAACAGGGTAATGCTGGACTACTCCTGTTACTCCCACGGCTGGAATTGTCCTACCAGTGGTCCTCATGCCAACTGTCGAATTTATCACTGATTTGGCCGCCCCTGTGTCTACAAGAAAGTTTAATGATTTACCAGCTACATTGATTGCAATTTCTGGTTCACTTCCAAGACTTGCAATCAATTTTACTGGCTGCAGATTACAGGTATGGCCACACCCCTATTGGGTATGGTGACCTCCCTGAATCCCGCTGGCAGCAACTACTTGTGAGGGAGTTAGCTGGGAACTACCAGAGGTTTGCCAATCTCTGTTTGGGGGGTATCTTTTTGTTTCCCCTGCATGTGGCTCATAACTCCGTTTCTGCGGACCTTGCTCCCAATGTCGTGTGTTGTGTCGTTGTCTAGGGGGTTGGTATGAGTTTCGTACATTCTTTACTCTACAATCTCGTGCCATGTGTCCCTGTTTATGACAAGAATAACAAGTAACCACACTTGACTTACCCACAGGGTTTGGTGATACAAACAAAGGCTGCCTTGTGGTCAGGGCCTGTATACTTACGGCCATTAACTTATCACTTTGTTGTTCCCTGTGTCTGGTGATGTTCCTATCGTGATCAATAGCAGCCTCTCTCAAAGTAGCCACAGACAGACCTCGCCAACATGGTTGTGTGGTCTGTACCCTAGTCTTCAATGACTCTTTTAAACCATCCATCAGTACCGATACTGCTACTTCTCGATGGTTTATGTTTGTTTTAATGTCCTCTATGCCTGTGTATTTTGCCATTTCTGATAATGCTCTGTGAAAATACTCTGCAGCTGTCTCTGACTCCTTCTGTTTAATGGAGAATATCTTGTTCCATCTGACTACCGCTGGGAAATATTCTTTTAACTGTAAGTTTATTCTTTTTACATTGTCTTTGTTGTACACATCTGTAAGAGGTACATCCTGATCTAATCCGCAATCAGCTAAAAATTGAGTTGCGTCAACATTGGAGGGTAAACATGCTCTCAGCAATATCTGCCAGTCTTTATTGTTGGGCTCTACAGTGTTACCTAAGTCTCTGATGTATTTTTGACTGGCAACTAAATCTTTTCTAGGGTCAGGGAATTCAGACACGATGGTCCTTAATTCCATTCTGGAAAATGGGCTATACATGGCAATGTTCCTCACAGGGGTGACCCCTGTTGTGTCAGTTTTCCCATTTGGAACAGCTATTACCCTAACAGGATTAACTCTAACAACATCACTCTGTGTGGGTTCTACAGCCTGTGGTGAAATGGCTTCAGCATAGTGTATGGTGCCGTACTTACCTGTAGACACGACCTCACCTATCCCTCCGCTAGGGGCCTTTGTTACTAATCTCGTGGGTGGAGCTGTGCCTACTGTGGTCTCTGCTATGGTGGCTGCTAGAGAGAGCGCTGAAATTGTTGCCGATTCGTCTTCTTGATCACACTCCTGAGGAAAGTTCAAAACAGGGTACAACTTGCACGGGTTAATACTTGCGTTGGTTAATTGGTTAACATTATCTTTAACATTTATACAGTTGCTAAGTGTTTGTGTGTTACACCTTAGTGCGTCATTCTCCGCAACCAATTTCTCTCCTGATATGTATGGTGGCGGTGGGGCCGTGGCTATCAGTTTTCTGATTGAGCCAGATCCCGCCGCCTGAGCCAATCCTCTCTGTATGTCACCTTCCTGCTGCCACAACTGCAAATAATCGTAATGTTTGATTCGTCTCTTTGTTGATTTAATGAGACATATCCTTCTCCTTAAATTCGTTAACACTTCTGAGCTGAAGCTACCTACTCTTGGGAATTTCTCCCCGTCATGTACTGTCATTCTCTCCCATTCATCACATAAAGCTTCTGTGTGACTTCCGTATTTCTCACACATTACATACCTTGCCGACCCAATTGGTCGGTTCACTGAATCAACCCGAACCGAGGTTGATCGCCCCCTACCTGAACAAGTGGCCCCCATAGTTCGAAGGTGTTGCTTTATTTAACCAACCCTTACGCAAACCAAATGTCCAAAATAGGCTGACGGTGGCGGTTTACCGAGTACCCCACTCACTCGCCCACGCCGACCAATACGACCTGATCACACCGATATGGTGCTGGCGTACTCGACCTAGGGCCCCTGCGACCTGAACCTCTATTTACTGGAACCTGTGAGGGTGCTCCGAAGAACACTTACTCTTTCCAGTAACTATTGGTTGCTGGATAGTTCCTGAGTGTCACAACTGAGGGCCTGAGCTGACGGGAGGCAGCCTCAGTTGTAGGGGCTGAGGTGTAATGGAACCTGGCAGGTTGTATCAGACCCCTAGACATGTAGAAGAATTGCCCGAAGGCGTGACCACGACAACCAGGAATAAAAGTCAATGGTGTTTATTATGACAACTCCGCAACACAGCAGCAGTAAAAGAAAACGTAAAAGTCAGCAAAGAATAAATACAGTTCCTGGGTACTACAGGATGGCAGGAGCCACAGGGCACTGGTAGTGTGAGATAGTTCTTATGATCTTCTAGATGGAAAGTCCTTACCAGGCCCGACTGTAGCAATGGAGATAACCCAGGATTGTGCCAGCTGGTGTTCCAGGAAAAGCTGGGTTGCTGAAGATAAAACAGCTGCTGTGGATACTGGCTGGAACCAGACTGTTGTTAGCACGGAGTGGATACTGGCTGGAACCAGTTAAATAATAAATGAACTTGGGAGCGATGAAATATGAACTGAAATGTAGAACTTGAGAGCGGAGAAATAATAATACCGGTGGAGAGTGGTAAAGTGTAGAAAGGACACCGGCCCTTTAAGGGAAGCTGTACTCTGCTGGAAGCTGAGCTGGAAGCAGGTAATGTTGTAGCTGGAAACAGATGAATCCACAATGGATTGGAGAGTCAGGCTACACCGCAGGTGGAATGCTGGTGCGGGTCTCTATGGTGGAAGTCTTGAGACAGGAGCTGGAACCTGGAAGACAATCACAGGAGAGAGACAAACAGGAACTAGGTTTGACAACCAAAGCACTGACGCCTTCCTTGCTCAGGCACAGTGTATTTATACCTGCAGCAAGGAAGGGATTGGCTAGGCAATTATGCAGATTATCAATACTGAGAACAGATTGGTGGAAATGATCAGCTGACAGAATCCAAGATGGCTGCGCCCATGCAGACACTTGGAGGGAAGTTTGGTTTGTAATCCATGTGGTAATGAAAACAGTAATGGCGGCGCCGGCCACCGGAGACAGGAGGCGCCAGGCTGACAGATGCACATCCAACCACGCGGACACAGCGGAGGCCGCGGCTGACGTAATCGCCACTCAGACACTCTGCATGCAGAAAGTCAGAGACGGCGGCGGAGGCTGCGGGAGACGCCATGCCAGGTGTAATATGGCGTTTACTGTGACAGCGTCCCAGAGTGACAGGAGAGGATACAGGAATGTACACATCAGGATAACAGATGGGATCCGGTCCTGGAGCGCTGAGCCAGCCTTAGGAGGCATCTGATGGGTAAGAAATGGCGTCCAGATACCCGGATCGTGACAGCACCCCCCCTTTAGGAGTGGCCCCAGGACACTTCTTTGGCTTTTGAGTAAACTTGGAATGGAATCTCCGGACCAAGGCAGGAGCATGGACATCAGAAGCATTGGTCCATGAACGTTCCTCAGGACCATAACCCTTCCAGTCAATAAGATATTGTAGTTGACCGTAACGGTGACGTGAGTCCAGGATCTTGGCCACTTCATACTCAACACCTCGTTGAGTTTGGACTTTCGGAGTTGGAGGAAGTGAGGAATGAAACCGATTCAAGATCAGCGGTTTCAACAGGGAAACATGGAATGTCCTGGGTATTTTTAAGAAGGGAGGCAACTGGAGTCTGTAAGCAACAGGATTGATGACTTGTTCAATCTTGAAAGGACCGATATAGCGAGGTGCAAACTTCATACTGGGAACTCTTAACCTCAAATTCTTCGTGGATAACCATACCCGATCACCCACCTTGAGAGCAGGAACTGCTCGACGCTTCTTATCCGCAAACTTCTTGTACCTGAACGATGCCTCGAGCAGAGCTGATCGTACGCTCTTCCAGATATTGGCAAACTGATGCAAGGTGATATCCACTGCGGGAACAGAAGTTGCTGGAAGCGGTTGGAACTCAGGGACTTTAGGGTGGAATCCAAAGTTAGTGAAGAATGGTGTTGAAGCAGATGAAGAATGATACTGGTTGTTATGACAGAACTCGGCCCAGGGAAGTAATTGAACCCAGTCATCTTGAGAGGAGGACACATAGATGCGGAGGAAGGCCTCCAAGTCCTGATTCACCCTCTCGGTTTGACCATTGGTCTGAGGATGGTAAGCCGTGGAAAACTTTAGCTTGACTTGGAGGACTTGACATAAACTTCGCCAGAATTTGGCTGTGAATTGAACTCCTCGATCTGAGATAATTTCTTCAGGAAGACCGTGGAGTCGGAAGATCTCTTGTATGAATACTTGAGCCAACTTGGAAGCTGACGGAAGACCGGTGAGAGGAATGAAGTGTGCCATCTTGGTGAACCGGTCAACTACCACCCAGATGGTATTGAACTTGTTGCACATGGGTAAGTCTGTAATGAAATCCATCGACAAGTGGGTCCATGGTCGACGGGGAACGGATAGTGGAACCAGTTGCCCCGCAGGCGACTGGCGGGATACTTTATGTTGGGCACACTTTGGGCAAGATGCAATAAACTCCAAGACGTCCTTTTTCAGAGTTGGCCAACAATAGGACCTAGAGATAAACTCCAGGGTTTTTTGGATACCTGTATGTCCGGCAAAACGGGAAGCATGGGCCCAATGCATGAGCTTCTTCCTTAGCATCGGCTTCACAAAACTTTTCCCTGATGGGGGCGTAGAGTCCATCCCTACCGTGGAGAATGCCAACGGATTTATAATAGGATGCTTGTCTGAAGACTCTGACTCATTTTCTTGCTCCCATGAGCGGGAAAGGGCATCGGCCTTGCGATTCTGAGAGCCCGGACAGAACTGGAGTTTAAAGTCGAACCTGGAAAAGAAAAGTGCCCATCTGGCCTGACGAGGGTTGAGACATTGTGCGCCCTTCAGGTATAAAAGGTTCTTGTGGTCTGTAAGTATGGTGATTGAATGAGAAGCTCCCTCCAACAGATACCTCCACTCTTCTAGAGCGAGCTTGATGGCTAGCAACTCCTGGTCGCCAATGGCATAGTTGCGCTCAGCTGGGGAGAACTTCCGGGAGAAGAAACTGCAAGGGTGTAAATGGCCATCTTTAGCCCTCTGAGATAACACCGCTCCTACTCCAACGGAGGAGGCATCCACCTCTAAGATGAAAGGAGAGTCGATGTCAGGCTGTTTCAGAACAGGCGCAGAGATGAACCTTTGTTTTAAAAGATGAAATGCTTGCATGGCTTCTTCAGACCACTTGGACGGGTTAGCACCCTTCTTAGTGAAAGCAGTAATAGGCGCCACAATGGTGGAAAAGTCTCGTATAAACTTTCGGTAATAGTTGGCGAACCCTAAGAACCTCTGGACCCCTTTGAGGGTTAAGGGTACCGGCCAATTTTGGATTGCTTGTAGTTTCTCAGGATCCATCTCTAGTCCGGAACCGGACACAATGTACCCTAGAAACGGAATGGACTTGACTTCAAAGACGCATTTTTCTAATTTGCAATAGAGATGATTGACACGGAGACGGGACAGAACCTCTTTAACCCAAAAACGATGTTCCTCTAAATCGTTGGCAAAAATGAGGATATCGTCTAGATAGACCACGACATGACGGTATAGAATGTCTCTGAAGATCTCATTGACAAAATGCTGGAAGACAGCTGGAGCATTGCTCAATCCGAAGGGCATAACGAGGTACTCATAATGTCCGTCACGGGTGTTAAAGGCGGTCTTCCACTCGTCACCCTCACGGATCCGGATGAGATTGTATGCACCTCGCAAGTCCAGCTTTGTAAAGATGGTAGCTCCGCTAACTCTGTCAAAGAGCTCAGTAATCAGGGGTAAAGGATAACGGTTCTTGATGGTAATGTCGTTCAAACCTCTGTAGTCGATGCACGGCCGCAGACCACCATCTTTCTTTTTTACAAAAAAGAAGCCTGCGCCGGCTGGAGAAGAAGAAGGTCGAATGAACCCCTTTGCTAGGTTCTCTTTAATATATTCCTCCATAGAATGCGTCTCAGGCAGAGACAACGGATAAGTTCGGCCTCGAGGTGGAACCTTCCCTGGAACGAGATCAATCGGACAGTCCCATTCTCTATGAGGAGGAAGGATATCAGCAGAAGCTTTACTGAACACATCCGTGAAATCTTGATATGGAGGAGGTGGAACATCAGACGACCTGGGGGAGGAAGAACAGACAGGCAATACTTTAAACAAACATGTCTCAGCACAGGAGGAACCCCATGCCAGGATTTGCGTAGTCGTCCAATCAATTGTAGGATTGTGAAGACGGAGCCATGGAAGGCCCAGGACCACAGGATGTGTGGCTCTTGGAATCACTAAAAAAGAAATAAGTTCGGAATGAAGAACTCCCACTCTCAGACGAACTGGTAGAGTCCTTAAAGAAATAACTGCATCAAAAATTTTGCTGCCATCCACGGCAGTTAAAGAAATGGACGAAGGAAGTCTCTCGGTGGGTAGGGACCACCGTTTAACATAGGCTTCGGTAATAAAGTTCCCAGCTGCTCCGGAATCAAGGAGGGCAATGACGTTCCGATAACGTTGAGCAACTTGAAGCGAGACTGGGAGATTACAATCTTGAGGAGATGGAGAGGAGATCATTACTCCTAGCCGGCCCTCTCCTTGGCGAGCTAGGATTTGGAGTTTCCCGGACGTTTGGGACAGGCATTAATGGTGTGAGACGGAGCTGCACAATAGAGACAGAGAAACTCGGAGAGACGTCTTCGGCGCTCAGCAGGAGTTAAACGGGAACGGCCAAGTTGCATGGGCTCATCTTTAGATGGTGACAGTTGACGAGGAGGAGGAGCAGAAGATTTTGGAGCAGATGATCTTCCACGCTCAGTTGCTCTCTCTCTGAAACGTAAATCAACTTTCGTGCAGAGTGAGATTAGCTCATCTAACTTAGAAGGTAAGTCTCTGGTAGCTAACTCATCTTTAATACGCTCAGATAAGCCATGCCAGAATGCAGCATACAGGGCCTCGTCGTTCCATGCCAGTTCGGATGCCAGGATCTGGAACTGTATCAGATATTGTCCTACAGTACGTGACCCCTGGCGTAAACGGAGAATCTCGGATGAAGCTGAGGTTACCCGGCCTGGCTCGTCGAAGATGCGCCTGAATGTTGACACGAAGGCAGTGTAGGAAGATAGCAGGGTGTCGGACCTCTCCCATAACGGTGATGCCCAATCAAGGGCTGAGCCACTGAGAAGAGAAATAATGTAGGCAATTTTTGTACGGTCACTGGGAAAATTGCCAGGTTGTAGCTCAAACTGAATCTCACACTGGTTGAGAAATCCCCTGCAGAATCTTGGAGATCCGTCAAATTTTGCTGGCGTTGGAAGATGAAGACGTGGAGCAGAAATGGGTAAGGTGGGTGGGGTTATAGCTGGAGTCACTGTGGTTGACGCACCAGACGCGCCTGATCCACGGAGAGTTGTCTGAATCCTATCCAGCCGAGTAGAGAGATCCTGGAGACAGCGGATGATGTGGCCCTGTGCAGCCTCCTGATGTTCTAGTCGGGCTGCCAGTTCTTGCATCGGCCTGGCCGCTTGATCCTGGTCTCCGGCTGGATTCATTAGGTCAGTGCTTACTGTCACAACTGAGGGCCTGAGCTGACGGGAGGCAGCCTCAGTTGTAGGGGCTGAGGTGTAATGGAACCTGGCAGGTTGTATCAGACCCCTAGACATGTAGAAGAATTGCCCGAAGGCGTGACCACGACAACCAGGAATAAAAGTCAATGGTGTTTATTATGACAACTCCGCAACACAGCAGCAGTAAAAGAAAACGTAAAAGTCAGCAAAGAATAAATACAGTTCCTGGGTACTACAGGATGGCAGGAGCCACAGGGCACTGGTAGTGTGAGATAGTTCTTATGATCTTCTAGATGGAAAGTCCTTACCAGGCCCGACTGTAGCAATGGAGATAACCCAGGATTGTGCCAGCTGGTGTTCCAGGAAAAGCTGGGTTGCTGAAGATAAAACAGCTGCTGTGGATACTGGCTGGAACCAGACTGTTGTTAGCACGGAGTGGATACTGGCTGGAACCAGTTAAATAATAAATGAACTTGGGAGCGATGAAATATGAACTGAAATGTAGAACTTGAGAGCGGAGAAATAATAATACCGGTTGAGAGTGGTAAAGTGTAGAAAGGACACCGGCCCTTTAAGGGAAGCTGTACTCTGCTGGAAGCTGAGCTGGAAGCAGGTAATGTTGTAGCTGGAAACAGATGAATCCACAATGGATTGGAGAGTCAGGCTACACCGCAGGTGGAATGCTGGTGCGGGTCTCTATGGTGGAAGTCTTGAGACAGGAGCTGGAACCAGGAAGACAATCACAGGAGAGAGACAAACAGGAACTAGGTTTGACAACCAAAGCACTGACGCCTTCCTTGCTCAGGCACAGTGTATTTATACCTGCAGCAAGGAAGGGATTGGCTAGGCAATTATGCAGATTATCAATACTGAGAACAGATTGGTGGAAATGATCAGCTGACAGAATCCAAGATGGCTGCGCCCATGCAGACACTTGGAGGGAAGTTTGGTTTGTAATCCATGTGGTAATGAAAACAGTAATGGCGGCGCCGGCCACCGGAGACAGGAGGCGCCAGGCTGACAGATGCACATCCAACCACGCGGACACAGCGGAGGCCGCGGCTGACGTAATCGCCACTCAGACACTCTGCATGCAGAAGTTCAGAGACGGCGGCGGAGGCTGCGGGAGACGCCATGCCAGGTGTAATATGGCGTTTACTGTGACAGCGTCCCAGAGTGACAGGAGAGGATACAGGAATGTACACATCAGGATAACAGATGGGATCCGGTCCTGGAGCGCTGAGCCAGCCTTAGGAGGCATCTGATGGGTAAGAAATGGCGTCCAGATACCCGGATCGTGACACTGAGTGAGCAGCGAACTTCCCTTAAAATAAAAAAAATTACACAAATCACGTTAGAATGTACAAATAGCGTTTATGACCTTCGTACACAAATAGTACCGGTCAGGTTTACTAATGCACACAATTACGTGCGGTACAATCGTTTAGTACACAAGCAACTAATCTTATGTACTGAGCGACCAGTGGAATCGAAAATTTCGGCTGCGAATTCCTTCAGCCAGAGCTTATATGGCCTATATGGGTGTTGCACCAACCCTTTCTTGGTGTTGTGCCTGTGGACTGTATAGCGGACTTCCTTGTCTGCTGTACCTGAACCTGTTGGTCTGCTATGACCTCCTGGTCTGTTACAGTATGACCTCCTGGTCTGCTACACTCTAATGCTCAAATTGTATATTTAACCAGGGATGCCTCCCTAGCCACCATGTACGTCACTTACACGCATGTACCTCACGAGAACTCGACTTTTCTTGTGGTTCAACCTGTAAAATTGTATACAACACACTCACTCACCACATGTACACTTTTGTTTCTATTTCTATTTCTGCGCAGAAATTTCTCTTTAGACCAGATGTGTTACAAATTAGGAGAAGGATCTATTAATTTAAATTTGGAATAAAAAAAAAAATTTGCGCAATTTATCGCCTGGCGTTATATACCGCGTGGCGCTACTTATCGCGTTGAGAGGAGAGAAAAAAAAAACTTGTGATTTGAGTTACGTGGGCGTACCCGTACGCTCCGTTGCGTAATATACGCTGCGTGCGTCGGCCCTTGGATTGCGTACGCAAGTCTCAGTCTTTTGTTAGAGACACGTGTACGCAAAGCAAAGATCCACCGTAACACAATTTATACGTTTATCAACTATAGAACTGGCAAACAGGAGAGTGACATACGAAAATACACCAATGAAAAGGAAATGCAGATATATATGTGTGCGTGCGTGTGTACGCAAGACAGAAAAATAAACAGTTTTAAAAAAGACACTATTGTTTTGTTCTTACCTCCGGTTCCCGGATTCCTTCAGCACCCTTTACTAAGAGAAGCAGACGCTTATCCAAACAGCACTACGAGGAATATGATCTCCCGCCCTTTGCTGCTGGATAATGTCTGCTGAAATTACCTAGTGCAGATATGTGAAGGACAGGGCGAGCCGCCAATTGATAAAGCTAAATATTTATCGTATATAATACCCTTTATGAGGTCTAAGAACACTGTACGCTATCTACGTATGAAGTACCGTAAGGGTACGCTAGTTGCGTAACAATCGCTTTGCCGTGATCGAGACGCTCAAGCGTCACGTTCACTCACGGCCAAGAGATCACAGGCAGGCACGTTATTGGCTGTTAACTAAAGTAATGATTCGCTATAGCGTAGCGAACGCTCGGGACCACGAGGAGATCACCAGCGGAGCTGACGCTCACTATATTAAACCTTTGTATCTAAACCATAAACAGTGTATTGTGCAGTAAAACCTTAGTGTAATGTTAGAGAGTAAATGCAACACAGTATAACCTTATTACCTTAAAAGCTGTTTGAGCGTCACCGACGCTCTGAGAATACTTAATACTATAAGAAACACACAGATACCGTGCTCAGGGTCCAACGCCTAAAATATACATTATGAATGCTATACTTGCAAAAGAGTTAAACACAATACAAGTCATACACTACAATATAACATAGACTACCTAACCAGATAACTACACAGGAAATACAATACAATACAATTTAAGGGAAAATGAGTGAGAGAGAGAAGGAGAGAGAGAGAGAGAAATTGAGAGAGATTGGCCCACAATAACAAGAAGATCAATATAGTTGCGGAGAAACATTTACGCACAAGGGGAAACGATCGCATGCGCCTCGATATCCAGCTCCCGATTATCAGCAATGAGAACCGTTGAAGAGAGTGAACTGGATATGGTCGGCCTGCCTATTTATGCCCCACACACAATACAATTCAATGGTCCCTACAATCTCATTGTTCATTGGACACAGGAATTCGGCTTCGCATTATAACAAAAGGTCATAGGTTGATTCATACAGGTGGGCTGTGACTGCTTCCAACTGTTCAGGTGGGTGGGATACTGAGTTTCCCGCCGCATGACTAAATAAGAACAAATAATAGTAAATGGACATAAACTTCTTATGTCCATAACTATTCGCACGAGCGATTAATCTGCTCCAAACCAACACCGGAATATTGCTATTTAAATACTCTTCCGATGGGTACCAAACACCACTGTATGACCCCTGTTAGACCCTTCGTACAATACAAAGAGGGATCCCCCTGTTCAGGAACATGCTATGTTAATTAAACTTTCAGAATCTATCAAAGGGACCATGATCTACAAAATACATTATTACTGAAAATATGTAACGATTGAGTCGCACGCTACGATCACATAAACTCTACCGTAAATACGCATACCGTGCGCCTGCGGGTGCCCGCGACTGTGAGTATGCGCACACACGGGAGAGCGTACGCATGCGCAGCACGGACCTGTGTGAGGTGCAAATATGGTAGTGCGCATAGAGATATTTTTCTGACTTTGACAGAACTTACCCTTGTTAAAACTCTTTCTGCGAGGTACACTGGGCTCCACAAGTCTGGATAATGGGGTGTAGAGTAGGATCTTGATCCGAGGCACCAACAGGCTCAAAGCTTTGACTGTTCCCAGAATGCACAGCGCCGCCTCCTATATCACCCCGCCTCCCAGCACAGGAGCTCAGTTTAGTTAACCAGCCCAATGCAGTAGCAGGAAAAGAGACGACAACGGTTAGTAGCCAGTGCTAGTGATGAGCGGATTCGGTTTTACTCGGTTTTACTCGGTTCTCAAAACCTTGGATAGCCAATAAGATTCGGTTTTGAGAACCGAGTAAAACCGAATCCGCTCATCACTAGTAGCCACATACACCACACTCTCACGACAAGAGAAGTGTCAGCGGCTAATGCCATATCAACCCAAAGAAGCTAAGTGCGCCAGGGTGGGCGCCTTGTGGAGCCCAGTGTACCTCGCAGAAAGAGTTTTAACAAGGGTAAGTTCTTACCATAAAACTCATTTTCTGCTGCGGGGTACACTGGGCTCCACAAGTCTAGACAATGGGGATGTCCTAAAGCAATTCCTTATGGGAGGGGACGCACTGTAACGGGCACAAGAACCCGGCGTCCAAAGGAAGCATCCTGGGAAGCGGCAGTATCGAAGGCATAGAACTTTATGAACGTGCTCCCGGAGGACCACGTAGCCGCCTTGCACAATTGATCAAGGGTCACACCACGTTGGGCCACCCAACAAGGTCCAACAGACCGAGTAGAATGGGCCATAATGTGAACAGGAGCTGACAGACCAGCCTTCACATAAGCATGCGCAATCACCATTCTAATCCACCTGGCCAGTGAGCAGGCCAGCCACGTTTGTGAAATCCAAACAAAACAAAGAGACAATCAGACTTTCGAATAGAAGCAGTTCTCTTCACATAGATACGGAGAGCCCTACCACATCCAAAGACCGCTCTTTGGGAGACAAATCAGGAGAGACAAAAGCTGGAACCACAATCTCTTGATTAAGGTGGAACGAAGAAACCACCTTAGGTAAATATCCGGGACGAGTCCTAAGAACTGCTCGGTCACGGTGAAAAATCAGATATGGGGAACTACAAGACAAGGCACCCAAATCCGACACTCTTCTAGCAGATGCAATAGCCAGCAAGAACACCACCTTAAGGGAAAGCCACTTAAGGTCAGCTGAACCAAGAGGTTCAAATGGAGGCTCCTGCAATGCCTCCAAAACCACCGACAAGTCCCAAGGAGCCACAGGCGGGACATAGGGAGGTTGGATATGCAACACACCCTGAGTGAAAGTATGATCATCAGGTAAAGTCACAATTTTTCTCTGAAACCACACCGACAAGGCAGAAATATGAATCTTGAGGGAGGCCAGACGCAGGCCTAAATCTAGGCCCTGCTGTAGAAAAGCCAAAAGTTTGGCTGTACTAAACTTGGAAGCGTCATAATGGTTAGATGCGCACCAAACAAAGTAGGAATGCCAGACCCGATGGTAAATCCGAGCAGAGGCCGGTTTCCGGGCCCGCAACATAGTTTTAATGACCTCTTCAGAAAAACCCTTAGCTCTTAAGACGGAAGCTTCAAGAGCCACGCCGTCAAAGACAGCCGGGCTAGGTCCTGGTAGACACGGGGGCCCTGGACAAGGAGGTCTGGGCGTTGTGGAAGTAGAAGTGGACGCTCTGACGATAGGCCTTGCAGGTCTGAGAACCAGTGTCGTCTGGGCCACGCCGAAGCTATGAGAAGCAGATTTCCTTTTTCTTGCTTGAACTTCCGAATTACCCTGGAGAGGAGTGACATCGGAGGGAACACGTACGGCAGCCGAAACCTCCACGGCACTGCCAGCGCATCCACGAATGCTGCTTGAGGATCCCTTGTCCTTGCTTCGAAGACCAGAACTTTGTGATTGTGTCGAGACGCCATCAGATCCACATCTGGAAGACCCCACCTTTCCACGTGGAGTCAAAACACTTCTGGATGGAGGCCCCACTCGCCGGCATGCACGTCCTGACGACTGAGAAAGTCCGCTTCCCAATTCGGGACTCCCAGAATGAATATTGACGATATTGCCGGTAGATGGCGTTCTGCCCAACGTAGAATCCATGAGGCTTCCTTCATTGCCAAACGGCTTAGAGTGCCACCTTGATGATTTATGTAAGCCACTGTGGTGGCGTTGTCCGACTGTACTTGAACAGGACGGTTCTGAATCAAATGCTGGGCTAGGTTCAACGCATTGAAGACCGCCCGCAGTTCCAGAATGTTGATCGAGAGGAGAGATTCCTCCTTGGTCCACCGACCCTGCAAGGAGTACTGCTCCAGCACCGCGCCCCAACCTCTTAGACTGGCATCTGTCGTCAACAGGACTCAGTTGGATATTCAGAAGGGACGGCCTCTGCACAATTGTCGGTCCTGGAGCCACCAGAGCAGCGACTGTTATGATCCTGATGCTCAGGTCAGGGGAGGTCTTATACGGTGAGACCTGAGTACCAGGACGTAATGCTGGGAAAGGGAAACGGAATGGAAATTGCCCCTGGCACCTTACCTCCGTTGTTTTACCCGTGCTGTCAATTCACTCTCGCGAGACTATGGTTTCTTGGGCCCATGGCAGCCGCGTTTGAAGGGCGGATTAAGTCTGCCCAACTCCGATGCCCCCTCAGGTCTTAAGGAGAGACAAAGAGTGAACTGAGATAGGGTAATAACAAGGGGCCCTCTAACTGAAACAACAAGGCCAGGGGCTACTGGCTAACCTAAAACTAAAAGTATGCGCGGCACGCCGCCAAAGGAAAAGAACTACAAAGAAAACCACCGTCCACTCCCCCACACGGCACCGCCGAGTTCCGGGGAGGACAGTGAAAGCGGAAAAAGTAAATACTAAGCGGCATAGGCCGCAACACGCGGCAGATGCCGCTACTCACGAAACCGGGCGAGAACCCCAGATGACAGCAACAGGTTCACAAGGACTAGAAGGATTCCCAGCAACGGCTTCGGATCTCCAAGGTATAAGAGGGCAGGGAGCAAGATCCACCAAATACAGCTGACAGGAACAGAGTTCTGCAAGGCAGGAACAGCAAACAGGAAGCTATCACCGGCGTTTGTGTGAGGCACTGAGGAGGCATATGACAGGGAACCCTCCAATCAGAGTACAGAGCCTAATTACACAAAATGTCATACAGCTGCCTTGCTGCACGATCAGAGAAAACATGTGTGAATAATTTATTACTGCAACGGGGAACGCGGTCCGCCTGTGGCGTCCCCCTTGCTATGGACCCGGCGGCTCGGCGCGCACGGCGTCCTAGCGTTGCTAGGGACCCGGCGGCTCAGCGCGCACAGCGTCCCCAGTTGCTAGGCGCCGGGTGGGCAGGGAGGAAGGTGCAGCGGCCGCGGTCGTCGCTCGGAAACATACCGAGCGGCGCCATGGACCGCGGCACCTAACAGCAACAGATGGACCTCCGGAGTCAAAGAGATCATTTGAGACCTGATCCGGTGAGGCAGGCTGTCCCACTTGGCTAGAATCAGCTTCTGGAGGGGGCGAGAATGGAATTGAGCATACTCCACCATGTCGAATGCTGATACCATGAGGCCCAGCACCTGCATTGCCGAATGTATCGACACTTGCGGACCAGAAAGGAAGCAACGAATCCTGTCCTGAAGTTTCAGGACTTTCTCCTGAGATAAGAACAACCTCTGGTTGTGAGTGTCCAACAGCGCTCCCACATGCACCATGCTCTGAGCAGGGACCAGGGAGGATTTCGTCCAGTTGATGAGCCACCCGTGGGCTTGAAGAAACCGGACCGTCCTATCCAGATGACGTAGGAGAAGATCTGGGGAATTTTCCAGGATAAACAAGTCCAGATACGGCAGTATCCTGACCCCTTGATGGCGGAGTACCACTGTCATCACCGCCATAACTTTGGTGAAGACTCGCTGAGCCGTTGTTAAACCAAAAGGTAACGCCCGAAACTGGTAATGGAGGTTGCCAATAGCGAACCTCAGGTATTGTTGATGTGACACTGCTGTAGGAATATGCAGGTACGCATCCTGTATGTCCAGGGAGACCATGTAGTCCCCAGGTTCCAAGGCCAGAACTATAGAGCGAAGGGTTTCCATACGGAAATTGGAAACCTTCACAAACTTGTTCAGTGCCTTGAGGTTGAGAATGGGCCGGGAGGACCCATTCGGTTTTGGTACTAGAAACAGCGGAGAATAGTACCCCCGACCCCTCTGAGCAAGAGGCACCTGTACTACGACTCCTGTATCCAGGAGGGTCTGTACCACCGAATGCAGAGTGTTTGTCTTTGTCTAGTCCGACGGGACATCTGTCTGGCAAAATCGATGAGGGAGTCGGTTTTTGAAGGCTATGGCGTAACCTCGAGTGACGACTTCCCGTACCCAGGCATCTGAAGTGGTCTTCAACCATTCCTGGGTATACCCTAGAAGCCAGCCCCCCACCCTGGGATCCCCCAGGGGGAGGCCCGCCCCGTCATGCGGCAGGCTTATCGGTCTTAGCTACTGGCTGACGGGCAGCCCAGGCTCTTTTGGGCTTCAGCTTACGAGGTTTGGAAGTACGGGCCTGTTTATGGTACGCCTGACCTTTTGCTTTACCTGAAGGACGAAAGGGGCGAAAGGACGTGCCTTTGGCCTTCGACACAGAAGGAGCTGTATTAGGCAGACAGGCAGTTTTGGCAGTAGCCAAGTCAGCCACTATCTTATTTAAGTCCTCCCCAAACAGAATATCCCCCTTGAAAGGGAGTACCTCCAGGGTTTTTCTAGAGTCCAGATCCACAGACCAGGATCTCAGCCACAATATCCTGTGAGCCAGGACTGACGTAGTAGAGGCCTTGGCTGCTAGGATACCGGCATTTGAAGCCGCCTCTTTAATGTAGCGAGAAGCTGTGACAATATATGACAAGCATTGTCTAGCATGGTCAGAGGAGATTTCAGCTTCTAACTCCAAGGCCCATGCTTCAATAGCCTCTGCCGCCCATGTAGCTGCAATAGTGGGCCTTTGTGCAGCACCCGTGAGGGTGTAAATCGCTTTTAGACAACCCTCGACACGTTTATCCGTAGGCTCTTTTAGAGACGTGACGGTAGTGACAGGTAGAGCTGAGGAAACCACCATCCTAGCCACATATGAGTCTACTGGAGGAGGCGTTTCCCAATTCTTAGACAGCTCTGGCGCGAGGGGATAGCGAGCCAGCATCTTCTATTGAGGCACAAACTTCGTACCCAGGCTTTGCCAGGGTTCCTGACGTATATCCACTAGGTGGTCAGAGTGAGGTAAAACTTGTTTAATCACCTTCTGACACTTGAACCTATCTGGTTTCTTAGGAGAAGCGGATGGCTTGGGATCATCCGTAATCTGCAGAATTAACTTAATAGCCTCCAAAAGATCAGGAACATCCACATGTGAACTACCCTCCCCATCAGCCGTATCTGAGTCAGAACCTGTGGGGTCAGTTTATGTGCTGTCTTCATCAGACGCGGTGTCAGTGACAGCAGCGGATTGTGAGGAGACAAGCGCTCGCTTAGAGGACCTCTTTGAGTTGGGCGAGCGATGGTCAGACTTTTTAGTAGGCAGGGACTGGTTCAACTTCTTTAATTGAGCAGATAAATCATCCGCCCACGGCAGGTTAGCTGCAGGGACCACATACGGTTGTACCGGCATTGGGGGTCCCATAGTTTATGAACTAGCGTATGCAGAAGCGTGGAAAAGGCGGCCCATGGTTGGTCAGTATGTACCTCCGCTGCCACAGTCCCACTGGGAGGCAAGGAGCCCCCAGAACCAGAGCCCACAGCTGCTATATTCTCCCCATATGTGCCTGTGGCTTCAGCAACACCAGCAGTGTGTTCCGCCCCAGAACCATTACCCTCAGAAGCAGACATGATATAACTTGCAGTATGAGGTAACACAGTACAATTATCAGCAGCACTATACCTCTAAACCCAAACCCCTGTGCAGTGTATTCAGCAGTAGCAGAGATAAAGGAGAGATATGGTGACTAAATCACAGAGAAAAATACGTAATACAGTATATCTTTGTGAAAATCCTATATTAAATAACACCTGACGCACCAAGCCCCCTCAGGTTATAGAATATAGGGATAGCAAGTTGAGTGAAAGACACGAGATGGACACCACTCAGCTATCAAATGCACACACAGATAGTCACAGTTTGTACAATGCAGAGGTTATTACAGACAATAATACTGCACTGGACTAGCTTACACAGCTATATAGTCAATAGATATAACACTACACAGTAAGAACCTGGATGTATATCACAGGGTAATTGTACTATAAACCCCTGACTAAATGCACTCTTTATTACTAACACTGACTAAAAAGGCAGGTAGAATACTTAAGTGTCATGTAAAGGCACAGCGCTGACAACCAGGCGGCTTTACACAGGAGGATTTGCCCAAGCAGTCCCAGGAACAGTGAGCTGAGGAGCAATGGCGCCGCAGACACTGACAGGGAGTGAGGAAAAGACAGAGATGCAGCTCCAGGGCGGGAACACTTGCTGGAAATGGCGCCCTGGGGCTGGGGGAGGGGCTTCAGGTCTAAGCCTTATCCCCCTTGCTGGCAAAACCACCGGGTACTGTGGGCGATATTAAAATCGGTTTTAAGAGAAAACCTGACCTGTGCCCATGCCCTGGTGATCTAGTGGGATTGCCTGTATCCACAGTGTCCACCGCCAGCACGTGCGGCCCGCCTCCCACTGACCGCGCCGGATCGCGATAAAGACCGGGTCCCGTGAGCGGGACCCACTTACCACCTCCCGAAGCGTGGCCACGCGATCCTGGAGAGCCCCAGCCGTGTGTGTCTAACATGAAGAAAACCGGAGCCTCCGCTGTAGGTACCCGGCAACCAGGGCTCGGGAGTGTACAGCGCCGCTGGGGAGAGCTGGAGCTGCAGCAGTGAATGTCGCAAGACATTCACCACCGCTGCTGCCCTTGAAGTTTTCACTTTTTACCTCATAAAAAGCTTTTCTCAGGGCTGCTTGGAGCAGCCCCTCTGTTAAGTGCCTGCTTACTGCAGCACCAACTGACAAACTGAGCTCCTGTGCTGGGAGGCGGGGTGATATAGGAGGCGGCCCTGTGCATTCTGGGAACAGTCAAAGCTCTGAGCCTGTTGGTGCCTCGGATCAAGATCCTACTCTACACCCCATTGTCCAATGTACCCCGCAGCAGAAAAAGTTTTACATAAAGACAAACCCCTCCACACCGTTTATTTAATCTATCTCTCCTGAACAGCGTATAACCCTCCAGATTAATTTATTTATTTATTAGCAGTTTCTGATATAGCGCAGCATATTCCGTTGCGCTTTACAATTAGAACAACAGTTATAGAACAAAACTGGGTAAAGACAAACAGACATAGAGGTAGGAAGGCCCTGATCACAATCTATAGGGAAATAGGCATTGATACACAAGGATAGATGCTACCTGTTACATAATGGTTCCCCAGATTGCTAGGTTCTTAATGGGTTGTATATTATATGATCACCCAACAATGTTGGAAGACAAAATGTGAGGTTATGTGGACTGTACAGAGGGGATGTAACTGGATACGGAAGCTTTGAAGGTTATGTGTGTGGGTCTGGAATTTGGTAGGCTTGTCTGAAGAGATGAGTTTTCAGGGAACGTTTAAAGGTTTGGAGACTAGAGGAGAGTCTTATGGTGCGTGGGAGGGCATTCCACAGAGTGGGTGAAGCCCGGGTAAAGTCCTGTAATTTTGAGTGGGAACAGGTAATACATGTGGATGAGAGATGCAGATCTTGTGCAGAGCGGAGAGGTCTGGTAGGAAGATATTTGAGATGAGTGAGGAGATGTATGATGGTGCAGTTTGGTTAATAGCCTTGTATGTAAGTAAAAGTATTTTATATTTGACACAGTAGAATACCGGTAACCAATGGAGGGACTGACAGAGCGGATCAGCAGAAGAAGAACGTCTGGCGAGGAAGATTAGCCTCGCAGCTGCATTTAAAATGGATTGAAGTGGTGAGAGCCTATGTTTGGGAAGACCAGTAAGGAAACTACTACAATAATCAATGCGGGAGATGATGAGTGCATAGATTAGAGTTTTTGCAGTGTCTTGTGTAAGATAAGGGCGTATTTTGGATATGTTTTTAAGGTGCATGTAACATGATTTAGAGACAGATTGAATGTGTGGAACAAAGGACAGTTCAGAGTCAAGGGTGACACCTAGGCAGCGAGCTTGTGGGGTAGGGTGGATAGTTGCATTGTCAACAGTTATGGAGATATCAGGTTGGTAACTACTCTTAGCTGGTGGGAAAATAATTAATTCTGTTTTGGAAATGTTGAGTTTGAGGTGGCGAGATGACATCTGTAAATGTTGATTTACATACAGGACTAAAAGCTATACTTTAAACACACTTAATACACTTTAATATTGAGCCGCTGCGGCCGCTGTAATTAACCTTTCACCCTTATTTTGTTCACGAACCTTACGTACACAAGATCGTACAGTGTACGCACTCTGCATACGTATGCCGAAAGGGCGTAGTGACTACACAGTTTGCGTACACAGGCCTATACGCTGTTAGCACAATGCAGCAGCCCAAGTGGCTGTAAATACACTTTAAACCTTAGCAACGAAATGGGACACGACACCAATTGTAATTCAAAACTATGTTGGGGTCTAACCCACCAACGGTTCTTTACTTGCAGGGGGTTACAATATAAACAATACAATACAATAGAAAAATGGCTACAGTCAATGGTACATACGTTTTAGTTTCGCCTGCGTTTCCCAGTCTGGTCCTCAGTCATCAAGGTAGATGACCTTCAGAGTCTGTGATAGTGACCTGGCATGCAGCTGGCTTTTTATACAGTGGATCAAAACATAATACAATAGACACTGTGTGCTCTTCTTCCATTGGTTTGGGGGTGGGACATATCCTGTGCGATGGCTAAGACTTGAGATGTGATTTCTGTTGTTTGCACCTGAGTTCCCGCCCCATGACCAGTTAAACCCATCACATTAATCATACATAAATCTGGTATATTAATAACTTAATGTTGTAATATATGATAATATTCTTATTCCCACCAGATTAATGTTTACGTGACTCTGAACAATATGATCCCACACATGACATGATTATCTATTTCCATCCTCAAGATATACATATATCCATATATATCTATATACACATATATATATATATATATATATATATACACACACACACTCATGCTATTAGAAGAGAAAGCAGACAGTGGGTGATTTATGCAATATATGGATTAGATATATGATATGTCTTTGTGGCTTTTCCATGCGAGTACAAATTCCACAGTAATTACTCATACCACGCGCTAATACGCAGGACCGCGGGAGCGACCATATACAAATTGCGAATATGTGCACGCACTGCCGAATAAGCATGCACACGGAGGCCATCTATGTGGTGTTTGTACGTGATGTGTGCACTGTAATATTTTCCGACCTCGACAGTCCACCCTTTGCCAGTCACCAATAACTGCCACTAACTAATCACTAAACAGAAAAATATCTATATAATATATACAGAAGCTTGGATGATCGGAGGAGAGTTGTAGGTGGGAAAAGTATGACCTAGTGGGATAGTAAAAAGCATGTATGTATGAATCCATGTCTGAGGGGCATGTATCAATGTGCTGTATATGTTCTAAATAAGCTTTGAGGTATTGCGAAGTATACATTAAATCCTTCTCATCCTGTATTAAGGGTCTGTAAATGGGCCAACAAACACTACCAAGCTCTTTTCGGCTTCTTGTTCCCACAAATGGGGTGCACATTTAGTTGATGATACATGGAGGGGGAACATATGTGAGTGCTAGTATATATGGATATCACCTGTCGACTATGTGTGCCATTAACTGGAGGTTGCAGAGATGAAGATAAGACACATATATAAAAATACATTCATATAAACATTTTTGAGTAGGGCTGACGTCTTTTCCAGTTGGATGAATCTGGGCAGAGGGGGAGACAAAGAAAAACGGGTGAAAGAAACAGGCCATGAAATTCATTTGCAATCCTTATCATAACGCTGTCTCTATGGATGGATCATAAATTAAATCTGCTGCTGTAACAGCACCCTCGCTCCTTAGACTCATCAATTTGAACACACCTAAATATCAAACCAATAATTATGATGACTCCCAGGATACAAAGGAGAAACTTCCCCACACTCATAATGACATTTTGAGCCCACTCTCCTAAACCTAAGAACCATTTACGTGGGTTCAACCATAAGACCCAGCCGGTCAGTTCATTACCCACAGTCGCTAAGGTAAGGTTGTGCTTCTTCCTGAACTCCCACTTCAACTGCAAGATCTCATCCATCTTCTGATCGATGATCTCCGTGGGGTCGTCAGTGCTGTTCGTAATATACGTACAGCATTTCACACCATATTGAGTTGCCAGAGTAACACAGTACCCACCTGTCACGGCTGTGACATAATTAAGGACCATACTGTGCTGGATCAGTTCCTTCTTGTAGGCTTGTAACTCTCTTCCCGTATACCTGAAGGTGTCATCATACATCTCAGTGATATTATCTGTCAAGTTCGCTAGCGCATGGATATACCTATAATTTATAGTTCCTCTGGCAGTACGGGTGATGTCTAATGCGAGAAGGAACTGAATCCCGGTGGATTCGTGGATCAAATCAGAGGCTGTGTGCTCTGCCCTATCTATGAGGTGTCTCGATGATGTGTTCATAGTGAGTATGAGTATAAGGAGCCTGAGCACTGCGGTGAACGTCTTTCATTTTATCGTGGGTTATGGTCATGACCTCCGGTAGTACTCTCCCAATATAACACAATCCCTCAGAGCTCGGGGCAAGCCACTTGTACGCTTTCCTCCCACATATGAAATAGGCATCATCTGGGAGAACATAGGGGACAAAATGTAACATCACCATATTGCAAACTTTCCAAGTAAAGAAACCAATCCCTAGTTCTCCCATCTGCTCAGTACAAGTATCGGGCTGGATGATATGGGCACAATACCCTGACGATACTTTTCCAACCCACATGGTCTTGCTTCCACGGGTACACCTATACCGAAAATACCTCCCACTGTTGGCTATTTGCCGTACAAGTTCAGAGTCTATGGGTATCTTATCAGCTCTGTGTGAAAAGGTAATTGTCTGCTTATTCCACGTCACTTCCCAATTTCCTGGTCTTCGGTAAATGAAAATATTAAAACACAATAAGGACCTGTCTACATGATACTGGTGGAGCTTCAAACTAGGGGGCCTAGAGATATTGAATTTCTTGTCCACTGGTCTCCCACTGTCACGATCCGGGTATCTGGATGCCATTACTTACCTTTCAGATGCCTCCTAAGGCTGGCTCAGCGCTCCAGGACCGGATCCCATCTGTTATACTGACCACATTCCTGCCTCCTCTCCTGTCACTCTGAGACGCTGTCACAGCAGCGCCATGTTACATCCTGAATGGCGTCTCCCGCGGCCTCCGCCGCCGTCCCTGAGTTTCTGTGTGCAGGATGTCAGAGTGGCGCTTACGTCAGCCGCGGCCTCCGCTGTGCCCGCGTGGTTCAAATGTGCACTCATCAGTCTGGCGTCTCCTGTTTACTGTGGCCGGCGCCGCCATTACTGTTAAAGTTCCCACATGGATTACAAACCAATCTTCCCTCCAAGTGTCTGCATGGGCGCAGCCATGTTGGATTCTGTCACCTGCTCAAATTCCTCCAATCCGTTGTTTGCATTGTAATCTGCATAATTGCCTAGCCAATCCCTTCCTTGCTGCAGGTATAAGTATTCTGTGCCTGAGCAAGGAAGGCGTCAGTGCTTTGGTTGTCAAACCTAGTTCCAGTTTGTCTCTCTCTCCTGTGGTTGTTTTCCAGGTTCCAGTTACCATCTCCAAACTTCCACTAAAGAGACCCGCTCCAGTTTACCATCTGCGGTGCAGCCTGACTCTCCAGTCCTCTGGGACTCATCTGTTTCCAGTTACAGAATTACCTGCTTCCAGCAGAGTTCAGCTCTTCTTAAAGTGCCGGTATCATTTCTGCAGATTACCACTCATCACCGGTACTATTATTTCACCGCTCTCCAGCTCCATATATCCATCATATTTCATCGCTCTCAAGCTTCATTTATTATTTGGCTGGTTCCATCCAGCAATCCACTCCGTGCTAACATCAGTCTGGTTCAAGCCAGTACCCACAGCAGCCATTTTACCCACAGCAGCCCAGCTTTTCCTGGAACACCAGCTGGTACGATCCTGGGCTATCTCCATTGCTACAGTCAGGCCTGGTAAGGACTTTCCAACTAGAAGATAATAAGAACTGTCTCATTCTACCAGAGCCCTGTGGCCCTTGCCACCCTGTAGTACCCAGGAACTGTATTATTTCACTGCTGATTTTATGTTTTCCTTTTATTGCTGCTGTGATACGGAGTTTGTCATAATAAACATCATTGACTTTTATTCTGGTTGTCGTGGTCACGCCTTCGGGCAATTCTTCTACGTGTAACTTATATTTCCAGGGGTCTGATACAACCTGCCAGGTTCCACTACACCTCATCCCCTACAACTGAGGCTGCCTCCCGTCAGCTCAGGCCCTCAGTGGTGACAGTAAGCACTGACCATATGAATCCGGCCGGAGACCAGGATCAAGCGGCTAGGCCGATGCAAGAACTGGCAGCCCGACTTGAACATCAGGAGGCTGCACAGGGCCACATCATCCGCTGTCTCCAGGATCTCTCTACTCGGCTGGATGGGATTCAGACAACCCTCCGTGGATCAGGCGCGTCCGGTGCGTCACCCACAGTGACTCCAGCTTTAACCCTACCCACCTTACCCATTTCTGCTCCACGTCTTCATCTTCCAACGCCAGCAAAATTTGACGGATCTCCAAGACTCTGCAGGGGATTTCTCAACCAGTGTGAAATTCATTTTGAGCTACAACCTGGCAATTTTCCTAGTGACCGTACTAAAATTGCCTACATTATTTCTTTTCTCAGTGGCTCAGCCCTTGATTGGGCATCACCGTTATGGGAGAGGTCTGATACCCTGCTGTCCTCCTATACTGATTTTGTGTCAACATTCAGGCATATCTTCGACGAGCCAGGCCGGGTAACTTCAGCTTCATCTGAGATTCTCCGTTTACGTGCTGGTCGGGAGCTACTCTTGAAGTGCAAAGGCATCGCCACTGTGCGCTACCTTTGCACTTCTGCGGGGGGGGGGTTGGGCAAAACCATGTGCACTGCAGGGGGGGCAGATATAACATTTGCAGAGAGAGTAAGATTTGGATGTGTTATTTTGTCTCTGTGCAGGGTAAATACTGGCTGCTTAATTTTTACACTGCAATTTAGATTGCAGATTGATCTCACCACACCCAAATCTATCTCTCTCTGCACATGTTGCATCTGCCCCCCCCCGCACTGCACATGGTTTTGCCCAACTGCTAAAAAAAATTCCTGCTGCGATCAACTTGGAATTACCCCCATTATGTGTAACTGGCACTATACTGGAATGTTATGTGTATCTGACACTATGCTGGAACATAATGTGTTTCTGACACTATACTGGAGAGATTCGGCGGGAATTAATGCCACCCAAGTGTGGCGGCAGTGCGGGATGGCGGTCGAACTCAGACGATTTTTTACACGGGCAATCACTTACAAGGCAAAACTATGCCTTGTAAGTGATTGCCCCTTTAAAAAAAGTCAGAGTTCAGCTGGCATCCCACAGTGCCGCTGGACTCAGGCGGCATTACATCCCACAGGATATGTGTAACTGCACTATACTGGAGACATTATGTGTATCTGACACTATAACGGGGACATTATGTGCAGCTGGCACTATACTGGAGACATGTGCATCTGGAACTATACTGGGAACATTATGAGCATCTGGCGCTATACTGGAATGTTATGTGTATCTGGCACTATACTGGGGACATTACTTGTAAGGAGCACTACAGTGGGCATTGGGGGTCATTGGGATCTGATCGCTGCTGTGCGTTTTTGCACAGCAGGCGATCAGATCCGAATTGCGCATGCGTATGCACTGCAATGTGTACGTGCGATGGATGGCTGCAAAGGGAATCGCCGGTCAGCGACGGGTTTATGCGAAGAATCCATTCACACGGGCGTTCGCAAGGACATAGTGGGTGGCAACTGACTATTTTCAGGGAGTGTATGGAAAAATAAAGGCGTGTCCATGCGTTTGAATGTGGTATCTTGACGTCAAATCCGGTAGCGTCTAGGCTGATGAGATCGCAGCGGCTGAGGAAGTCTTGGGCTGCACAGAGACTGCACAAAATCAGTTTGTGCAACTCTTCTACACGTGCGATCGCACACTTGCACAGCGAAAATAAACTCCCCCTGTAAGTGGCGACTATCTGATCGTTGGGAAGTAAAAAACGCAGCCCCGCGATCAGATCTGAATGACCCCCTTTGTGTGAAAGGCTGCTAATTGTGTGTGTGCATGTATAGAGGGGGTGTGATTATATATTTATAGTTTGATATAATATAAAATTGCGAGGCCATGCCCACTTTACCAGGAACATATCGAGGGGGGGCGTTAAATTATCTAGCTCAGGGTGCTAGCAGGCCTGGAAGTGGCACTGGCTCCAGGCAACTTAAAATATTGTAATTTTTGCCTATGACAGTAAACCTTACATTTACCGTAGTATACTACTGTTAATTTTTTAGTGCTAGTGGTGGAAGAAATCCAAATCCACCTGAAATTTGCAGATCTGAACAGAACAAAACTTGGTCTGCATCCCCTGAGTAGAGCCGATCTGGGTCCCAGGTTGAATTTTTCCGTGGTACAGAATTCAGATTTTACATACAAATTGTGGGATTTGGATTGCAAAAAGTACTTGACTTTAACTGTTTTTATCAATGATTATCAGTTTTATCATTGACATTAAACCGAACTGCAATCCAAACCAAAATACTTAAGGGTGATTTTGCCAAACCTAAAACACAATTATTTGTTTATTATTTATTTATTAACAGCAATGATGAATTAGAACCAAAACACAGGGCTCCATGCACATCTCTCATTTTTTGGTAACCATACTCCAATGGGTAAATTTACTAAGAGTCCATTATGGTCAAATTGGTATTTTTTTTGCAATATTGCAGCAATTTTGCAAATCGCAGATTTATTAAAGGCAAAACTGACTGAAAATCGCAAACTTGACTCTAGGTCATCGATAAAAACATTGGGGAAATACAATACTATAGGACCCGTGTTTTTTGTGTGGGACAAACTTGCACTTTCTCTCACATTACAAGGTCTGAGTTTGTCCCAAAACTCAACAAATGTAACAGCCTGCAAATTTTCGAGTGTGCAAGTCCATTGGAGTTTTTTTTTTTGTATGTAGACTCATACCTTGTAATGCACGTTTCATTACAAGGTGAGAGTTATACAGAAACATGAACAGATCAGTGCATGCTTCTGCGTGTAAAGGTTTTAAAATAGTTAAAAATGTTTAAAAAAATGTTGTGGGGTCCCCCTTCCCAAAGCATAACCAGTCCCGCCTTTTTGAGCCAATCCTGGCTAAAAAAAATTCCAGGGTAAAAATGTGTGAGGTCCCCCTGTATTTTAAGAACCAGCGCCTGGCCCCTTCAAAAAGCCAAGATGATTAGTACCCCTTGGCAACCCTGGTGACACAAGAGGCTAGAGTGACATGAGGCAGAACCCTGGATTGACAGGAGGCTGAAATGAAAGGAGACAGGGTGCTGGCGTGACAGGAGACAGCATGCTGGAGTGACAAGGGGCAGGAGGCAGGAGAGACATGGGACAGGAGGTTGGAGTGACATAAGGCTGGAGAGAAATGGGGCAGGAGGCTGGAGTGACAGGATGCTGGAGTGACGGGGAAGGAGCCTTGAGAGACACTGGGGATAGGAGGCTGGAATGATGTGGCTGGAAAGAGCACTGGGGACAGGAGGCTGGAATGATGATGCTGGAAAGATATGGGGCAGGAGGCTGTAATGACAGGGGGCAGGAGGCTTGAGAGACACAAGGGACAGGGAGTGGGAATGATGTGGTTGGATGATGGAAAACCACGGGGCAGGAGGATGGAGTGACGGGGCAGAAGGCTGGTTGACAAGGGGCAGAAGGCTGGAGTGACAAGGCAGGATATTTTTAAAGATAGGAGGCTGAAAAGACAGGAGGCTGGCATGACAGTGGGCAGGAGGCTGGAGTGACAGTCGACCAGAGGCTGGAGTGATGGGTCAGGAGGCTGAATTAAGTGGCAAAATGCTAGAATGAGGAGCAGGAAACTGGAGTGATAAGGCCTGAGGCTGAAGTGACAGGGGGCAGGACTGACAGGGGCTGGAGGCTTGAAAGATAGGAGGCTGAAAAGACAGGGGACAGGAGACTGAAAATACAGGAAGCTGAAAAGACAGAAGGGAGGAGCTTGGAAAATCAGAAGGGTCGATTTACAGAGTCTGAAGTGACAAGGGACATAAGGTTGGAGTGATGTGGCCAGAGGCTAAAAAGACATGAGGCTGGAGTGATAGTGGACAGGAGGCTGGAGTTAGATGGGACAGGAGGCTGGATTAACAGAGAACAGGAGGCTGGAGAGACATGGGGCAAAAGGCTGAAAAGACAGGGGCTGGAGGGGCAGTAGACTGGACACACAAGTCCTGTTCCAGGGTAGAGATAGAAACAAAGGCTTAGCTACTGCTATCACTTTACTTATGGGTATGGACCCGACACTGACAAGCCTAATTCACATGCGCAGTTTTCAGGCTGTGCATATGCCAATATGAGCAATCAGGGGGAGTCTGTGGAACAGTAGTGCTAATGCCATCTGAAGCTACCAGGATGAAGCTCTGGGAAGCTTTGCATTCTAGAAATTTCACAAATCACAAAAGTAGCCCTCAATATTTTTATATTGGGGGGGTACAAAACTATGGGAATTACATAGACAAATGCTGGAAGTCTCCAATTCCCATAGTCTGGCCAGCGGACACTACATGGAGTATTAAGGGTGGAATGGAACAGCTGCATATACCCAGCGGTAGCATATTTTTCTGCCAAGTTTGCTGGATGTGTCTTAGCATTCATTCATTGCACCAGAGATAATATCTGGTAAGTGGCTTATCGTGATCATTAAGGCCATTACTCACCGGCAGATGTGGGGAGAGATGTGTGCTGAGCAAACCGCTCAGCACACATCTCTGCCCCCGCTCAGCACAGTTCGATGTGTGCTGAGCGTGCGGGTGCCGCTCATTTCACCCAGTGGGTGAAGTGAGCGACCTGCTAGATTGGCCTGCATGCAGGCCAATCTAGCACCAGCGATAGCTTAGATTTTAAGCAGCGATCGCTCCGTGATTACCCCCCTTTAGACCTGCATACAGTATGTCTGAAGTACTGTAAACTGCACTTTGTTTGTGGGAGACTACTGCTTGTTACATGCTAATTATTCATCTTTCATGGGCTGGTGACACTCAATCTAATTTGGAACCCCCCTGTCACGTTTGAATAGAGAAAGGAGGATCACAAATTATATGTGATCTAAGGTGTGGTGATTACCTGCAGGAATAATCACCAATAATGTTTTCAAGTGACTGTATATATATAATTTTGTATTCTTTCAGCCGAGATGTGACAACATGGCTGACATGCAATGTCCTGCATTTGACCCCTATAGGTCCAGGCCAAGAGAGATCTGTAGACCATAAAGTTTGAGATGACATTCCTACATCAAAAGCAGAGATTTGCAAGCTCTGGACATTGAGGGCTGATAAGGCCATTTGTTGTTGTGTCAACAGAGGGGCTGTAAACAGACCAGGAATCCTGTTTCCTGGCTAATGTCATAAACCTTGCTTTCTTTGAAAGAGATTGCTACAGTATACTCATTACCTCCTCCCTTGGCTGTAGCCAAGCACCAAGTATGTAAAACCTGGTGTAGGTGTTTTGTCCAGCAGGAAAGTGGTTAAAAATCCCAAGGGAGGGGGCCTGATGAAGCTGGAGACTATATCTGTCCCACTCATGAAGATAGGAGTTGTGATCTCTTGGGGATACAGCTAGTATGCTGGAGGTGACCTGAGTTTCTGTGAAGTCCCCCACAACAGAAATACTTAAAACTTGTTTGCGTAAGTGTAAAGATTTCTGTAAGTTTTTTTCCTTTTCATTTATTGAGATTGCTGTATTCTGTGTGTGTTTTTAAAATATTCTTAATAATCTTTGTAACCTTTTTGTAACCAAAGCTCTGAAGTATTCTTGAAATTAAAATCCTAATTTTAGTTCTGATCCTGTTGTTCTTATGAACTCCAACGCCTGTGTGGCTCACGCCTATCTATTTTTCTAAGTATTGCAGTGTGTGTGTGACAGGTAAAGCTAAAGACGCCTGCAACGTCCGTAATACGTTGAAAAGTCTTTGCTGGTGGCAGCTGAAAGTATTTAAATAATCCCGTGTGTCAAAAGTGACCCCCGTACGGCGCATGCAGCAATTCTCAAATTGGCGTATTTGTGGAATTAGCCGGCAGCGTCGTCACAAAGTGGTGGCAAGCGGTGGGATGATAATTGTTTGCTTTTATCTAAGAACTTAAGTGAAGGTGGTAATAATTCCGTGAGCGGAACATCCACTTCACCAGAATCAGAACTCAGAGCTTTATTATAATTTTAAAATCCACACAGTGAGTGTCAATCTCTGTTCCCCTCCCCATCTCTTGTTTTTCTTTTCTATTATTTTATTTTGGCGAAAATGAGATCAAAGATGACTAAGTCTAAGCATCTGATGAAGGATGATGGCAAATTTGTGCGTGGGAATGATACATCGCCCTGTGCTGCCGAGACAGTAGGAGATGTATTGCGCACTGGACTGTTACGTACTGCGGGTAGTAATGGTGCCATGCTGATTTTTGATGTAGACTCTGTTATCGACGCGAGGTCTGTGCATATGGCCTTGGATGAATATTCGCCGACTGATATCAAGTATGGGAAAGATACAGAGCATCATGATGGCTGCAAACCTGTGCGTGGGAATGATACATCGGCCTGTGCTGCTGAGGCAGTAGGAGAGGTATTGCGTACTGGACTATTACGTACTGCGGGTAGTAATAGTGCGACGCTGGATTCTGATGTGGACTCTGTTATCGATGTGAGGCCTGCTGTGGCTGCCTCAAATGTGGATCTTATCCCCCCGTTCCTGGAAACTGTCGGAGCTGCGTGCTGGACAGGGGAAAAGTGTTCCAGTGCACGAGAGGAGAGAGAGATAGGGCCTGCCAGTGCTGCACACCTAGTGCAGAGGGAGAGTCCTATGGCAGAAACGAGTTCTGCAAACCGAGTAGCTAAGAGAGAATGTGAGCTACAAATTGCATCGCGACAAGAAAGTGATTGCTCGCGATACCATGAGACCAGGGAGGTCACTGTTAAACATTGCCTGGATCAAGTCCCTAGTATGACGGACTATGTGAACGTGGACAGTACTGCAAATACCCAGTGGAGGTCAGGCACCTCTTACATCTACACTGAAGATCCTGACCTGGATAAGTATTTACAGAGTGCAATTTCAGCTATGAAGTCATCTCCAGCCTGGGCAGCCCTTATGCATCTGGAGCAACAGATCCTTGCCAAACGCCATGCAGCTCTGGAACGTGAGGCTGTCAGGGAGATGGCAGAAATTGCTGGGCCACCATCCGAGACAGCGTCAGAAGAGCAATGGGGGTATGGCCCAGATGACCTGTTTTCCAGGATGAGTACGGAGGAGCTAATTAAAGAATGTCAGCTGCAGGGTCTTGTATGCCGTGACAATACCCGCAGCAAGATGCTCTGTCAGCTCTGGTGGGCAGAGGTGAGCGAGTGCAATGCCTTCAGCAGGTATCGATCCACCCTTCTGCGGTCAGGTTCCGAGATAAGTTCTACGTACCTGCTGCGTGTGTTGGAGGAATGTTTTGAAGATGCATGGAGAGAGGCACACAGTTTGAGGAAGCTCGATACCCCATTCTGGCACGATCAGTGTCGCAGAGTGGATGATGAAAGACAACGTCTGCAAAAGCTTCTTTTATCAGCGGAAGAAGCAGTAGTCCAGCCTGCAGGGGTGCCCCAGGAGGAACAGGTACTCCCATCATCTACAGTCGGTGTGGACTATGTTACGGAGTTCTCGCTTCCAAAGGTGCAGTGTACCCTACTGGGAGGAGATGTTGGTACGAACAGCATATTACCACCGTCTGCGCAGAATTTGCAGCTGGAAGAAGCTGATTTTCAGGAGAACCTGATTGTGGAGGAGATTATGTCGACAAGAGAGATGGGAGTGTCAGATGTTATTCCCAAGAATGTGTTCGTGAGAACTGACTTTGGACAATTGATAGCACAATCTGTGCCTGACATTTCTAAGTCGGTTGAAATATGTGAATCATCTCAGGTAGTATGTGATGATGCTAAACCTTGCAATGGTATTGCTCTGTGTACAGTGCCTGTAATGGTATGTGATACTGCTGGATCTTGCACAGAAGTGACTCTGGGTAAAAACTTAGTGCCCCATGAACATTTTGCAGTTTCTACTGTGCTAGAGACTTGTGATAATACCAGTGAAATGAACTGTATTGCTGCAGGAAATAACCCTTCTTTTCCTCAGGGGACCCCCGCTGATCCACACAACATTATTGCCAATGTATGTGATGCTGAGAATGTTACCAACCAGTGTGAACTAGAAAATAACATGCCAATGTCTATGTGTAGGGACAAAGAAATGACTCCCTGTATTGTTGAAAATGTTCAAATTGATTTGCAGGTACTGAGGGCCCCCGAAAACAGGCAAACGTCTATGTATAAAGGAGGGGCAATGATTCCTTGTATTGATGATAATACTGTGTTGAATACTGTATGTAATACCACGCCTGGGGTAGCAGTAATGACACGCAGTGCAGCAGTACAGAAAATCTGTGATTTAACCCCTGCAAGTGGGGAGGGTGACTCAAAAGCCAGAGATCCCCCTCCGCCCCCCTCCCTCCCTGTGAAAGTTGCAAGCTCAGATGCTAGCCTAGAGAAGGGAGTCAATGAGGATGATGTATTGTCTTGTATACGTGTTACCAGTACTTCTGATGATGCATGTATCAATGTAGGAAATAATGTGTCTGTCGGGGGTGCTGCCAGCATGTTAGGTACCAGGGCTGTGTCAACAGCTGAGAAGGGAGAAACACACATTGCTGTCCCTCCCCCTCAGACTCCCCTTCCTGCCCTGCTCTGGCATGCAGACACCCAGCAGGGATTCCCATACACTGAGGCTTCAGTGGAAAACTTATCTCTCCAGGTTGCACAGAGAGCCAGTCCCAATACAGCACAATGGCAGGAAGAAATTGTTTGGGAGAAGTGTCTAGGTGTATTTTCCCCAGTATGTGTTAATGAGGAAATTTCTCCCCATTGTGGTACCACTAGACACACGGAGTTACAGACACCTGGGAATGATGTGGGCACACTGTATAAAGATGTGTCTGATGTGAGGTGTGACCTAGCTATAGGTACCAAGCAGAGGGCAATGCAGAAGGGCTGCACATTAACCCTTGGAAAGGAATCAGAAAATATTTCTGCTGATAAGAGACTGTCTCCTTTCAACTTAGCAATGAAAGTAGAAAACTTATCAGTGTCAGGAATGACTGTGCCTGACATAGGCACTGATGTATGTAAAAAGCCTGAAATTGTGTGTAATCAGAATGAGAATTCCCATTTACAAGTGCCAGGTGATAAGATGAATAAAAGGTTTGGACAGGAGTGTGATGCAAGTCCGGCCATGCAAACCCCCCTCTGTCCTGACAGAGAGCAGCCAGGGAGGGGTGGGCCACAGTCAGAAGCTGCAGAACCTCTGAGCGGGAGGGCCTATCAACCTTCTCCTGAGGCTGAGCCAGGGAAGGAACATGTTATTCTCTCTCCAGGTGTAGATAACAAGAGTGTAGAAGTATACAGTGGTTATTCACAGAGGTTGTGTATGGAGGTGGGCGACCCCGGTCTTGTGGAGATGGGGCAGAGTGACAAAGACTGGAGCAGTGACGTCACTGATACAATAACAGCAGAGATAGCAACACAGGGAGCACCGTGTACGAAAGAGTGTGTTCCCATCACAAAACACATATTTGTCCACTATACCAAGGAAGGGCAACCAGCTGATCCTGACTTAGCCTCTGTAAGGACGCAGATCAGTCAGACAGGCTGGGGAGATAAATCAGGAAGAATATATCTCAGAAAGGGACATTTAGGTGAGGATCCCAATGTCCTAGGTATACCCCAAATGATGTGCAGGGAAACCTGTACAGAGCATCCTGTAGGACAAGATGCCCTGACCCCCGGGCCCGTGTGGGTGAGGGGCAGGCCACCATATCAGGAAAGGGCACAAGGTGAGATTATGTGGAAGAAGAACATAGTCACCTGTCCCACCATGAGCATTAATCATGAGAGTACTCCCGTTGGTAATATATTCACCCACGTAGAGTTGGAAGTAACAGGGGATCATGTGAACCAAACGTGTAAAAATGTGTCTGATGTCGGTCAGAGTAAACTTAATAGATTGTCTGGAGACAATAGGAAACTCCTGAGATGGAGTCTCACCTTGCAGCAGGGTGAACAATGGGCAGTAGCGCAGCAATGAGTCGGTGACGTGGGTCACCGCCCCTTGTGCGCCATTTGCCGGGGGAGATGTCACGTTTGAATAGAGAAAGGAGGATCACAAATTATATGTGATCTAAGGTGTGGTGATTACCTGCAGGAATAATCACCAATAATGTTTTCAAGTGACTGTATATATATAATTTTGTATTCTTTCAGCCGAGATGTGACAACATGGCTGACATGCAATGTCCTGCATTTGACCCCTATAGGTCCAGGCCAAGAGAGATCTGTAGACCATAAAGTTTGAGATGACATTCCTACATCAAAAGCAGAGATTTGCAAGCTCTGGACATTGAGGGCTGATAAGGCCATTTGTTGTTGTGTCAACAGAGGGGCTGTAAACAGACCAGGAATCCTGTTTCCTGGCTAATGTCATAAACCTTGCTTTCTTTGAAAGAGATTGCTACAGTATACTCATTACCTCCTCCCTTGGCTGTAGCCAAGCACCAAGTATGTAAAACCTGGTGTAGGTGTTTTGTCCAGCAGGAAAGTGGTTAAAAATCCCAAGGGAGGGGGCCTGATGAAGCTGGAGACTATATCTGTCCCACTCATGAAGATAGGAGTTGTGATCTCTTGGGGATACAGCTAGTATGCTGGAGGTGACCTGAGTTTCTGTGAAGTCCCCCACAACAGAAATACTTAAAACTTGTTTGCGTAAGTGTAAAGATTTCTGTAAGTTTTTTTCCTTTTCATTTATTGAGATTGCTGTATTCTGTGTGTGTTTTTAAAATATTCTTAATAATCTTTGTAACCTTTTTGTAACCAAAGCTCTGAAGTATTCTTGAAATTAAAATCCTAATTTTAGTTCTGATCCTGTTGTTCTTATGAACTCCAACGCCTGTGTGGCTCACGCCTATCTATTTTTCTAAGTATTGCAGTGTGTGTGTGACAGGTAAAGCTAAAGACGCCTGCAACGTCCGTAATACGTTGAAAAGTCTTTGCTGGTGGCAGCTGAAAGTATTTAAATAATCCCGTGTGTCAAAAGTGACCCCCGTACGGCGCATGCAGCAATTCTCAAATTGGCGTATTTGTGGAATTAGCCGGCAGCGTCGTCACACCCCCCTATAGAAATACTGCGTTTGTCCCTGGTCTGCTTTTGTGATAGAAAATGGAGGTACCGCAGCAGATACACCCTTCAATACATCCTGGGGATACTTAAGGGACCATTTATCAATGAATGCATTTGCACTGTGGTCTGGGCTTGATAGTAGCACCCAAAATCGTAAAGTAGTATGAGATTATACCACTGCCATATATCAAAGAGCACACACAGAGATAAAGAGCACAAGCATGGACAAAGAGCACACTCAGTTCCTGTGATGTGCTTAGAGTAACTGGGGGGGGGGGGCATTTATCATTGCTTGCAGTCAGTGGCGTCGGAATGGGGGAAGCAAGGGGGCAAATATGACAGATGCAGGCGCTGGTGAGGGGGAGCGCTTACCTCCGATACACGCGGTGACTTGTCCAGGAGAGCTGGCGGTAGGGACGGACTGGCTCACAGAGGAACAGAGGACCCCCCCGTGGGCCCCACTGCCTGTGGGCCCTCCTCCTTTCTCTAGGGATCAGGTTTCAGACTCTATCCTAGTGAAAAAGCTGTATGGCTTAGTAGCGAAATGCGTTGATGTGCCAACTGTCACCCAAAGATTCCAACTGTTTTTACCGGTGCCTTCTTCTACTTTGGAACAGCATCTACTCCAACTGCAAAGATCCTACCAATTTAAACATCTAAGGACATCCGTACAACTGGTGAGGACTTCTGTAGAGCATCCATATCCCTTTGTGGGACTATCCTCCAGAGGCTGTCTTACATTCCCTTATTGAAATACTAGACTGGGCTGTCAGTTCTAATGGAGAAAGAATAGTCTACATTTAAAATATCCGTAAAGTTCAACTAGGCACGGCTGAGAAAGATCATTATTGGGCGACATCAATTCTGTTCTATATTTTAGATTTCTATTTTCATGTGTGTATGTGTATTATGAAATTTATTTATTAAATCATGTGTACCAAGTTCAGACAATCCATATCATATGTTTAGCGCTGCCTCTTTCCTCTTTGTATTGCTTTTACCATTAATAGGATTGACTAACCCTATTATGGACAGCTGCTTTAAAAAACAAGTCCATTGTTTCTGCGCCTGACTTTTTAGCTTTTGGTAATATACATTTTGCTTTTACACCCAATCTGACACTGGCTGGCGGGCCTGGACCTGGTGGGCTGGCGGGTCTGGCACCGGTGCACACCCCGAGCATTACATTACATGAGCATCAGGAAGTGGAAACAGAAAGCCACAGTGTGTTCCATTTCTACTTCCCCCTCACCCTTGCTGCAGAGTGAGAGCATGCTACACTACTGCATCCAGAGACCAGCCTGCTGCCCTCCAGAGGGATAAGCCCACCTACCTGCCAGCCAGCCAGAGACCTGCCAGCCAAGTAAGTGGAGTGGGCAGCTTTATCTATTTAATGTGGTACAGTATCTCTTTTATCACAGAGCTATTTCTATATATTCAGTGTCCCCACTATGTCTCCCTGGGGCCTGAAGTGCTTCCAGGGCTCGCAGCTCCACCTGCACCCAGTCAACTCTCTAAGGCCTGTGGCTCCCCCACGCAAAGAATAGCCGCAGGTGCCCCGCCCCCTCCCCAAAGTAGTGGGTGTGATTCACACTATGTGCGAAGCCACCTCCACAGCGGCTGCCATCCCCCATGTCTGGGCTGCAGTAATCTGACTGCAGTGAGCCATGGGACTGGGGGAGGGGGCTGTCCTCTACATGCTATCATCCTCTGCTCCCTGGTCGCCCCGTGGACACCAACCCAAACAGACTGAGTCTGCAGCTGCAGGTGGATCACATGAAGAGGCTGTCCAGGGAGGAGCTGGTGGTGCTTTCTTGGCAGGCATGCGGGTTTGGTCCCAGGGAGGTGCTCCCTATGCAGGTACACAGAGGGGGAGGGGGGAGGGGAGGGGGGTGCTCCCCATGGGAGTCTTAGGCTGCACTATGGAGGTGCAGTATGTAACTGATGCCTCTCTCTGCCCCTACATCCTTGCTGCTTCTCTATGTCCCTGCTGCCTCTTTCCCTATGTCCCTTTTGCCTATCTCTATCCCTACATCCCTGCTTCCTCTCTCTGTCCCTACTGTATATCCCTGCCACCTTTCTCTGTCCCTACATCCCTATGGCCTCTGTTTCTATGGAGGAGATGTACTAAGCAATGATAAAAGTGGAGAAGTGAGCCAGTAAAGAAGTTGCCCATGGCAACCAATGAGCACTGACGTAACATTTATGATTTGCATACAATAAAAGTATTCAGAGCAGCTGATTGGTTGCCATGGGCAACTTTTCCACTGGCTCACTTCTCCACTTTTATCACTTTTTAGTACATGTCCCCCTATGTCCCTGCTGTCTGTCTCTGTTACTACTGTATGTCCCTGCTGCCTCTGTCCCTACATCCCTGCTGCCTCTCTCTGTCCCTCCTGTGTGTCCCTGCTACCTCTCTCTCTCTGTCCCTAATGTATATCCCTGCTGCTTCTGTCCATATATCTCTGCTGCCTCTTTCTGTTCCGACATCCCTGCTACCTCTTTCTGTCCCTATGTCCCTGCTTCACCTCTCTGTCCCTATGTCCATGCTGCTTCTCTCTGTCTCTATGTCCCTGCTGCCTCTCTCTTTCTCTATGTCCTTGCTGCCCATCTCTCTGTAGCTACGTCCCCGCTGCCCCTCTCTCGGTCCTTACGTCCATGCCGCCACTCTCTCTGACTCTATGTCCATGCTGCCCATCTATGTGTCCATATGTCCCTCTGCCCCTCTCTCTGTTCTTATGTCCCTGTTCCCCCTCTCTCTGTCCCTACATCCCTGCTGACACTCTCTCTGTCATTACTGCCTTTGTCCCTACGTACCTGCTGCCTATCTCTCTATCCCTACATCCCTGCTGCCTCTATCTGTTGCTACATGCCTGCTGCCTCTCTTTGTCCCTACGTTTCTGCTGTGTCTCCCTAAGTCCCTGCTCTCTAACTGAACCTACGTTTCTGCTGACTCTCTATACTGTATGTTCCTACATCTCTGCTGCCTCTCTCTATACCAACATCCTTGCTGCCTCTCTCTGTTTCTATACCACTGCTGCCTATCTCTGTCCCTATGTATTTGCTGGCATTCTCTCTCTGTGTCCCTATCACTCTCTGTCTGTATGCCCCTTCTGCCACTCTCTCTCTGGAGACCTGAGTTGAGAGCCCCTTAAAAACTTTGCTCTGGGTCTCAAAAGTTATAGCTATGTCCCTGCTTGCATGTACTTGCTGACTGACAGCTCCCACTCCCTACCGCCAGATAGCAGTAGCCAGACCCTGGCCACAGAGCAGCAGCCATCACCACCAGTGAGTCCATACTCCAGGGCGCTAAAGCAGGTGCCTCTGTGTGCATGTGCTTGGGCCCCTGACCTCATTGCACACTGTCCCCCCCAATAATGTGTAAAAGGCATTAATGTGGGCATTATGTCTAAGGGCCACTACTACTGCGGGCTTTATGTGTAAGGGGTACTTCTGCTATGGGCATTATGTGTACAGTAAGTGCCACTACTATTGTGGGCACTATGTGTAAGAGACACTACTACTGTGGGTATTATGTGTATAAGGGGTACTACTGTGTAGCTTAACATTAATGGGGGCACTACTGTGTGTCGTAATGTGAATAAAGGCCCTCATTCCGAGTTGATCGCTCGCTAGCTGCTTTTAGCAGCAGTGCAAACGCTAAGCCGCCGCCCTCTGGGAGTGTATCTTAGCTTAACAGAAGTGCGACTGAAAGGTTAGCGGAATAGTGCTGAAATTTTTCCAAGCAGTTTCTGAGTAGCTCCAGACCTACTCCTTCCTTGCGATCACTTCAGTCTGTTTAGTTCCTGTTTTGACATCACAAACACGCCCTGCGTCCGGCAAGCCACTCCCCCGTTTCCACAGGCACGCCTGCGTCTTTATCCGACATGCCTGCATTTTTTAGCACACTCCCGGAAAACGGTCAGTTACCTCCCAGAAAGGCCCATTTTCTGTCAATCACTCACCGATCAGCAGTGCGACCTTGTGTGAAACGGCATAGTTTTGTGTGAAAGTACTTTGCGCGTGCGCACTGCGGCCCATACGCATGCGCAAAAATGCTGATTTTTAGCCTGATCGCTGTGCTGCGAACAACGGCAGCTAGCGATCAACTTGGAATGACCCACAAAATACACTACTTTGTGGTATAATATCAATCAGGGGCACTACGTCCGGTGTAATGTGAATAAGATTGTGCTTTGTAATTTGAAATGTGGGAACTATTGTGTAGCTATACCCCTTCCTTGTGAGACCACACCTCTTTTTTGCAGCACGCACCTTCGGCGTGCACTGTCCCTTTGTAAAGTATGGGAAAGCGCAAATTTATAGTTTGCAGGCGGGCGCCAAAAACCCTAGCACCAGCCCTGATTGCTTGTATATCGAATGTGAACTGGACGGAATATGACCTCTCAGGACCGCATTGCAAGATGCGATCATATCAGCTGGATGTACAGTATCATCCAGAACCTGCAGGGACAAGGGCTTTCGGAGCTCATCCCTGCGATATGCTCGGAGGCCTGCCTGGGGGTCTGTTCATCCACAGTCTGCTCATAACACGCTGCAGAGCAGCCACATCTGGGGCAGGTTCTGGGTGAAGCCTCTGCCTGGCTAAGAATACGATGCGTAGCCCATATGCTAGCACCATTTTCAGATGACTGTAGCTGTGTGGAGAATGCATCTCATTCCAGATATTGGTAAATCAGGCAGCATCGCATCCCCCATAGAAACCCATGGGGATGTGGCTGCGGGTGGTAATTGAGGGATCGCAGCAGCAGGTATCTCCGATCCCTCCTTCATGCATTCAGTAGATACCTAAACCGGTGTTTTCGAGGATATAGCCTCAAATACACTTTGATAAATAGGCCCCTTACTGACCATGCATGTGCGGCTGCCATTGCTGGGTAAGGGTTGCAGAAGAACTCCCAGCCTGCTAATTTTACGAAGTATAGCATATAAGATTCAGTGGCTAATGCCTAGTGCAGCCCATAGTCTATAGCAGCTCGTGCTGCTGTTGGTATTAGATGTGGGGACGAAACCAAATCGTAAATCTCTGGTAGAAAATAAGAATTTACTCACCGGTAATTCTATTTCTCGTAGTCCGTAGTGGATGCTGGGAACTCCGTAAGGACCATGAGGAATAGCGGGCTCCGAAGGAGACTGGGCACTCTAAGAAAGAATTAGGACTACCTGGTGTGCACTGGCTCCTCCCTCTATGCCCCTCCTCAAGACCTCAGTTAGGGAAATGGTGCCCGGAAGAGCTGACATTACTAGGAAAGGATTTGGAATCCAGGGTAAGACTCATACCAGCCACACCAATCACACCGTACAACTTGTGATAACTATATCCAGTTAATAGTATGAATAACAACTGAGCCTCACGAACAGATGGCTCATAACAATAACCCTTTAGTTAAGCAATAACTATATACAAGTATTGCAGACAATCCGCACTTGGGATGGGCGCCCAGCATCCACTACGGACTACGAGAAATAGAATTACCGGTGAGTAAATTCTTATTTTCTCTGACGTCCTAGTGGATGCTGGGAACTCCGTAAGGACCATGGGGATTATACCAAAGCTCCCAAACGGGCGGGAGAGTGCGGATGACTCTGCAGCACCGAATGAGCAAACTCAAGGTCCTCCTCAGCCAGGGTATCAAACTTGTAGAATTTTGCAAATGTGTTTGAACCCGACCAAGTAGCAGCTCGGCAAAGTTGTAACGCCGAGACCCCTCGGGCAGCCGCCCAAGAAGAGCCCACTTTCCTCGTGGAATGGGCTTTTACAGATTTAGGATGCGGCAGTCCAGCCGCAGAATGTGCAAGTTGAATCGTGCTACAGATCCAGCGAGCAATAGTCTGCTTAGAAGCAGGAGCACCCAGCTTGTTGGGTGCATACAGGATAAATAGCGAGTCAGTTTTCCTGACTCCAGCCGTCCTGGAAACATATATTTTCAGGGCCCTGACTACGTCCAGTAACTTGGAATCCTCCAAGTCCCTAGTAGCTGCAGGCACCACAATAGGTTGGTTCACATGAAAAGCTGAAACCACCTTAGGAAGGAATTGGGAACGAGTCCTCAATTCCGCCCTATCCATATGAAAAATCAGATAAGGGCTTTTACATGACAAAGCCGCCAATTCTGATACACGCCTGGCCGACGCCAAGGCCCACAGCATGACCACTTTCCACGTGAGGTATTTTAGTTCCACGGTTTTAAGTGGCTCAAACCAATGCGACTTTAGGAAATCCAACACCACGTTGAGATCCCACGGTGCCACTGGAGGCACAAAAGGGGGCTGAATATGCAGCACTCCTTTAACAAAAGTCTGAACTTCAGGCAGTGAAGCCAGTTCTTTTTGGAAGAAAATCGACAGAGCCGAAATCTGGACCTTAATGGAACCCAATTTTAGGCCCATAGTCACTCCTGACTGTAGGAAGTGCAGAAATCGACCGAGCTGAAATTCCTCCGTTGGGGCCTTCCTGGCCTCACACCAAGCAACATACCTTCGCCATATGCGGTGATAATGTTTTGCGGTCACATCTTTCCTAGCTTTAATCAGCGCAGGAATGACTTCCTCCGGAATGCCCTTTTCTTTTAGGATCCGGTGTTCAACCGCCATGCCGTCAAACGCAGCCGCGGTAAGTCTTGGAACAGACAGGGCCCCTGCTGCAGCAGGTCCTGTCTAAGCGGCAGAGGCCATGGGTCCTCTGAGATCATTTCTTGAAGTTCTGGGTACCAAGCTCTTCTTGGCCAATCCGGAACCACGAGTATAGTTCTTACTCCTCTCCTTCTTATTATTCTCAGTACCTTGGGTATGAGAGGCAGAGGAGGGAACACATAAACCGACTGGTACACCCACGGTGTCACCAGAGCGTCCACAGCTATCACCTGAGGGTCCCTTGACATGGCACAATATCTTTTTAGCTTTTTGTTGAGGCGGGACGCCATCATGTCCACCTGTGGCCTTTCCCAACGGTGTACAATCATTTGGAAGACTTCTGGATGAAGTCCCCACTCTCCCAGGTGGAGGTCGTATCTGCTGAGGAAGTCTGCTTCCCAGTTGTCCACTCCCGGAATGAACACTGCTGACAGTGCTAACACATGATTTTCCGCCCATCGGAGAATCCTTGTGGCTTCTGCCATCGCCATCCTGCTTCTTGTGCCGCCCTGTCGGTTTACATGGGCGACCGCCGTGATGTTGTCTGACTGGATCAGCACCGGCTGGTGTTGAAGCAGGGGTCTTGCCTGACTTAGGGCATTGTAAATGGCCCTTAGTTCCAGAATATTTATGTGTAGGGAAGTCTCCTGACTCGACCATAGTCCTTGGAAGTTTCTTCCCTGTGTGACTGCCCCCCAACCTCGAAGGCTGGCATCCGTGGTCACCAGGACCCAGTCCTGTATGCCAAATCTGCGGCCCTCTAGAAGATGAGCACTCTGCAGCCACCACAACAGCGACACCCTGGCCCTTGGAGACAGGGTTATCAGCCGATGCATCTGAAGATGCGATCCGGACCACCTGTCCAACAGATCCCACTGAAAGATCCTTGCATGGAACTTTCCGAATGGAATTGCTTCGTAAGAAGCTACCATCTTTCCCAGGACTCGCGTGCAGTGGTGCACCGACACCTGTTTTGGTTTTAGGAGGTCTCTGACTAGAGATGACAACTCCTTGGCCTTCTCCTCCAGGAGAAACACCTTTTTCTGTTCTGTGTCCAGAACCATCCCCAGGAACAGTAGACTTTGGAATATTCAGGATCCAGCCGTGCTGTTGTAGCACTTCCCGAGCTAGTGCTACTCCGATCAACAACTGTTCCCTGGACCTCGCCTTTATAAGGAGATCGTCCAAGTACGGGATAATTATAACTCCTTTCTTTCGAAGGACTATCATCATTTCGGCCATTACCTTGGTAAATACCCTCGGTGCCATGGACAGACCAAAGGGCAACGTCTGGAATTGGTAATGACAGTCCTGTACCACAAATCTGAGGTACTCCTGGTGAGGAGGGTAAATGGGGACATGCAGGTAAGCATCCTTGATGTCCAGTGATACCATGTAATCCCCTTCATCCAGGATTGCAATAACCGCCCTGAGCGATTCCATTTTGAACTTGAACCTTCTTATATAAGTGTTCAAGGATTTCAAATTTAAAATGGGTCTCACCGAACCGTCCGGTTTCGGTACCACAAACATTGTGGAATAGTAACCCCGTCCTTGTTGAAGGAGGGGTACCTTGGTTATCACCTGCTGGGAGTACAGCTTGTGAATCGCCTCCAGCACCGCCTCCCTGTCTGGGGGAGTAGTTGGCAAGGCTGATTTGAGGAAACGGCGAGGGGGAGACGTCTCGAATTCCAGCTTGTACCCCTGAGATACCGCTTGTAGAATCCAGGGATCCACCCGTGAGCGAACCCACTGGTCGCTGAAGTTCCGGAGACGGGCCCCCATAGCACCTGGCTCCACCTGTGGAGCCCCAGCGTCATGCGGTGGACTTAGAGGAAGCGGGAGAGGACTTTTGTTCCTGGGAACTGGCTGTATGGTGCAGCTTTTTCCCTCTACCTCTGCCTCTGGGCAGAAAGGACGCGCCTTTAATCCGCTTGCCTTTCTGGGGCCAAAAGGACTGTACCTGATAATACGGTGCTTTCTTTGGCTGTGAGGGAACCTGGGGTAAAAATGTCGACTTCCCAGCCGTCGTGGGGGAACGAGGTCCGAGAGACCATCCCCAAACAATTCCTCACCCTTGTAAGGCAAAACCTCCATGTGCCTTTTAGAATCCGCATCACCATGGCCGGATTAACAATGGGGCGGATGGAGCTGCAGCTCCAAGCCCCCCATTGAAAATAGGCCCACAGACCTCCCTGCAGTGCAGGTAGTAGCCAGTGCTGACAGGAAAAAAAACATTTCCTGTCAGCACATACAGCAGATCCCTCACCTCCGGCTGCACATTCACCCCCACCCCAAACTGGGTAACCTGTGCCCTGACCTCTTCGTGTTGCAAGGGGGCGGGGCTTCGGACGGGCACGGGGGCGGAGCCTCGGAAATAGCTCCGAGACAGCAGCCTCCTGTCAAGACCCTTCCCCTCTTGCATGAGGCATGTTATTGTTGGGAAGCTGCAGCAGGAAATGTAAGCTGCAGCAAAAGCATTTATGTTTTGATGGGCGAGGGGGCGGGGCTTCGGACGGGCATGGGGGCGGAGCTTACCTTTCCTGCTGCAGCTTCCCAACAATAACATGCCTCATGAAAGAGGGGAAGGGTCTTGACAGGAGGCTGCTGTCTTCTAGGAGAGCTGGGTCCCTGGATGTCAGAGCTGAGAGGGCATGCAAAACCATGTGAGTAGCAGCCCACACCAGACCCTGAGGTCTCCTATGTAAGTGGTGTCTATGTCAGTAAGTTTTGAGGGGTGTGTGTGTGTGTCACTAAGTAAGTAGTGACTGTCAGTAAGTAGTGTCAGTGTCAGTAGGTTTTGCGTTGTGTATGTGTCAGTAAGTAGTGTCAGTAAGTTTTGTATTGTGTCTGTGTCAGTAAGTTTTGCATTGTGTGTGTGTGTGTGTGTGTGTGTGTGTGTGTGTGTGTGTGTGTGTGTGTGTGTGTGTGTCAGTAAGTGGTGTCTGTGTAAGTTTTGCGTTGTGTGTGTGTGTCAGTCAGTCCTGCAAGTGTGGCGGTACGCTCCGGTACGGCGTACCATTAAGAATGTGTCCGCCAGTATGCCATACCCCCGCCACACTGTAAAACACCACCACCAAGCTCTTAGATCTTGCTCGGAGGTGCCGCCAGCACCTTCTTCCTTTTCCAGGAAAAGGACTGCTGCGAGCATGAAAGTGATGTCATCACCCTCCCGCACCTGGCAGACTGGCAGAGAAAAAGTGACGGTGGGGTGCCGGGCCAGCGGTGTGTGGGTGGTATTCAGTATACCAGTTGTTGGGATCCCGGCGCACAGTATACCGGCGCCGGAATCCCGACAACCGGCATACCGACACCTTTTCTCCCTCTTGGGGGTCCACGACCCCCCTGGAGGGAGGATAGCGTGGCGCTTACGCACGCCTCCGTGCCCGCAGCATGGCGAGCGCAGCAAGCCCTCAAGGGGCTCATTTGCGCTCGCCCTGCAGTCGGGAAGCCGGCGGTCGGGATCCCGGCGCCTGTATGCTGGCCGCCGGGGACCCGGCCGCCGGCAACTCTTACTACACCCCGGTAAGTAACTCTAATGGTCGGGACCCCTCCTCACAAGTACAATGAGGCGACACTCCCGAGTTTTGCTGGTGCGGTAAGATTTATTGATCCAGAATCTTACTTAATAAATCTTACTGCACCAGCAAGACTCGGGAGTGCTGCCTCATTGTACTCTGTCCACAGCTTGAAAAACCGAAGGAGGGAACTGGAGCAAATATTCACATTATAACAGGATGAGTGCTGGGTACACATCTTATATATAATATTTTTTATTCTATAACCAGTGTCACATCCTGCTGTCCTTGTCTCTGTAGTCCGCAGGGACAGGCGGTGTCAGTGCCATGGATTCACATAATATATAACCACTCCACCTAGTGTCACACGGTCACATCCCTTAATGGCATGTGACCACGCCCACGGCGCGCAGGCACAGTACCACTGAGAAAAAAATTCTGTGTGCAGCACTGGTGTCAGTAAGAAGTGTCTGTCAGTAAGTAGTGTTTGTGTCAGTACATTTTGCATGGTGTCTGTGTCAGTAAGTTTTGTGTTGTGTTTGTGTGTCAGTAAGTAGTATTTCTCTAACATCCTAAGTGGATGCTGGGGACTCCGTAAAGGACCATGGGGAATAGCGGCTCCGCAGGAGACTGGGCACAACTAAAGAAAGCTTTAGGACTACCTGGTGTGCACTGGCTCCTCCCACTATGACCCTCCTCCAGACCTCAGTTAGATTTCTGTGCCCGGCCGAGCTGGATGCACACTAGGGGCTCTCCTGAGCTCCTAGAGAGAAAGTATATTTTAGGTTTTTTATTTTACAGCAACAGACTCACTGCAGCGAGGGACTAAGGGGAGAAGAAGCGAACCTACCTAACTGGTGGTAGCTTGGGCTTCTTAGGCTACTGGACACCATTAGCTCCAGAGGGATCGACCGCATGGAACCGGCCATTGATGTTCGGTCCCGGAGCCGCGCCGCCGGCCCCCTTACAGAGCCAGAAGCAAGAAGAGTCCGGAAAATCGGCGGCAGAAGACATCAGTCTTCACCAAGGTAGCGCACAGCACTGCAGCTGTGTGCCATTGCTCCTCATACACACTTCACACTCCGGTCACTGAGGGTGCAGGGCGCTGGGGTGGGGGGGGGGGCGCCCTGAGCAGCAATAAAAACACCTTGGCTGGCAAATATATCACAATATATAGCCCCAGAGGCTATATATGTGATAAATACCCCTGCCAGAATCCATAAAAAAGCGGGAGAAAAGTCTGCGAAAAAGGGGCGGAGCTATCTCCTTCAGCACACTGGCGACATTTTCTCTTCACAGTGCAGCTGGAAGACAGCTCCCCAGGCTCTCCCCTGTAGCTTTCAGGCTCAAAGGGTTAAAAAGAGAGGGGGGGGCACTAAATTTAGGCGCAATATTGTTTATACAAGCAGCTATTGGGGGAAAAATCACTCAGTTATAGTGTTAATCCCTGCATTATATAGCGCTCTGGTGTGTGCTGGCATACTCTCTCTCTGTCTCCCCAAAGGACTTTGTGGGGTCCTGTCCTCAGTCAGAGCATTCCCTGTGTGTGTGCTGTGTGTCGGTACGGCTGTGTCGACATGTGGGATGAGGAAGGTTACGTGGAGGTGGAGCAGAGGCCGATAAATGGGATGTCGCCCCCTGTGGGGCCGACACCAGAGTGGATGGATAGGTGAAATGTATTAACCGACAATGTCAACTCCTTACATAGAAGGCTGGATGACGTAAAACAGATGTGGGACAGCCGGCTTCTCAGCCCGCGCCTGCCCAGGCGTCTCAAAGGCCATCAGGGGCTCAAAAACCGCCCGTTACCTCAGATGGCAGACACAGATGTCGACACGGAGTCTGACTCCAGTGTCGACGAGGTTGAGACATATACACAATCCACTAGGAACATCCGTTACATGATCTCGGCAATGAAAAATGTGTGACGCATTTCTGACATGAACCCAAGTACCACATAAAAGGGGTTTTATTTTTGGGGAGAAAAAGCAGCCAGTGTTTTGTTCCCCCATCAGTTGAATGAATGAAGTGTGTAAAGAAGTGTGCGTTCCCCCAATAAGAAACTGGTAATTTCTAAACAGTTACTGATGGCGTACTCTTTCCCGCCAGAGGATAGGTCACGCTGGGAGATATCCCCTAGGGTGGAGAAGGCGCTCACACGTTTGTCAAAAAAGGTGGCACTGCCGTCTTAGGATACGGCAACCTTGAAGGAGCCTGCTGATAAAAAGCAGGAGGCTATCCTGAAGTCTGTATATACACACACTCAGGTTTTATACTGAGACCTGCAATTGCCTCAGCAAAATAGTGCTGCTGCAGCGTGGTCTGATACCCTGTCAGATGATATTAATACCCTAGACAGGGATAATATTTTGCTATCATAGAGCATTTTAAAGACGTCGTCTTATATAGGAAGGATGCACAGAGGGATATTTACCGGCTGGCATCCAGAATTAATGCAATGTCCATTCTGCCAGGAGGGTATTAGAAACCCGGCAGTGGACAGGTGATGCTGCCTTTAAAAGGCACATGGAGATTCTGCCTTATAAGGGTGAGGAATTGTTTGGGGATGGTCTCTGGGACCTCGTATCCACAGCAACAGCTGGGAAGAAAATTTTTTTTTTACCTCAGGTTTCCTTACAAAAGCCTAAGAAAGCACTGTATTTTCAGGTACAGTCCTTTCAGCTTCAGAAAAGCAAGCGGGTCAAAGGCGCTTCCTTTCTGCACAGAGACAAGGGAAGAAGGAAAAAGCTGCTCCAGGCAGCCAGTTCCCAGGATCAAAAATCTTCCCTCGCTTCCTCTGAGTCCACCGCATGACGCTGGGGCTCCACAGGTGGAGACAGGTGCGGTGGGGGCGCGTCTCGGGAACTTCAGGGACCAGTGGGCTTGCCCACAGGTGGATCCCTAGGTTCTGCAAGTAGTATCACAGGGATACAAGCTGGAGTTCGAGGCGACTCCCCCTCGCCGTTACCTCACATCAGCCTTGTCTGCTGCCCTCGGAGAAAGGTAGTACTGGCGGCAATTCACAAGCTGTACTTCCAGCAGGTGAAATCAAGGTACCCCTCCTTCAACAAGGCCGGGGTTACTATTCCAAAATGTTGTGGTACCGAAACCAGACGGTTCGGTGAGACCCATACTAAAATTGAAATCCTTGAACACTTATATACGAAGGTTCAAGTTCAAAATGGAATCGCTCAGGGCGATTATTGCAAGCCTGGAGAATTTCAGGGTATCGCTGGACATCAAGGATGCTTACCTGCAGGTCCCTATTTACCCTCTTCACCAGGTGTACCTCAAAATTGTGGTACAGGATTGTCATTACCAATTCCAGACGTTGCCGTTGGTCTGTCCCCGGCTCCGAGGGTATTTACCAAGGTAATGGCCGAAGTACTTATCCCGTACTTGGACGATCTCCTTATAAAGGCGAGGTCCAGGGAGCAGTTGTTCGTCGGAGTAGCACTATCTCGGGAAGTGCTACAACAGCACGGCTGGATTCTGAATATTCCAAAGTCGCAGCTGGTTCCTACGACGCGTCTACTGTTCCTGGGTATGGTTCTGGACACAGAACAGGAAAAAAAGGGTTTCTCCCGGAGGAAAAGTCCAAGGAGTTGGCGTCTCTAGACGGAGACCTCCTAATACAAATACAGGTGTCGGTGCATCAATGCACGCGAGCCTTGGGAAAGATGGTAGCTTCTTACGAAGAAATTCCATTCGCCAGGTCCCATGCAAGGATCTTCCAGTGGGATCTGTTGGACAAGTGGTCCGGGTCGCATCTTCAGATGCATCGGCGGATAACCCTGTCTCCAAGGGCCAGGGTGTCGCTGTGGTGGTGACTGCAGAGTGCTCATCTTCTAGGGGGCCGCAGACTCGGCATACAGGACTGGGTCCTGGTGACCACGGATGCCAGCCTTCAAGGCTGGGGGGCAGTCACACAGGGAAGAAACTTCCAAGGCCTATGGAAAAGTCAGGAGACTTCCCTACACATAAATGTTCTGGAACTATGGGCCATTTACAATGCCCTAAGTCAGGCTAGACCCCTGCTTCAACACCGGCCGGTGCTGATCCAGTCAGACAACATCACGGCGGTCGCTCAGGGAAACCGACAGGGCGGCACAAGAAGCAGGATGGCGATGGCAGAAGCCACAAGGATTCTCCGATGGGCGGAAAATCATGTGTTAGCACTGTCAGCAGTGTTCATTCCCGGAGTGGACAACTGAGAAGCAGACTTTCTCAGCAGACACAACCTCCACCCGGGAGAGTGGGGACTTCATCCAGAAGTCTTCCAAATGATTGTACACCGTTGGGAAAGGCCACAGGTGGACATGATGGCGTCCCGCCTCAACAAAAAGCTACAAAGATATTGCGCCAGGTCAAGGGACCCTCAGGCGATAGCTGTGGACGCTCTGGTAACACCGTGGGTGTACCAGTCGGTGTATGTGTTCCCTTCTCTGCCTCTCTTACCCAGGGTAATGAGAATAATAAGAAGGAGAGGAGTAAGAACTATACTCATTGTTCTGGGTTGGCCAAGAAGAGCTTGGTACCCAGAACTCCAAGAAATGATCTCAGAGGACCCATGGCCTCTGCCGCTCAGACAGGACCTGCTGCAGCAGGGGGCCTGTCTGTTCCAAGACGTACCGCGGCTGCGTTTGACGGCAGGGCGGTTGAACGCCGGATCCTGAAGGAAGAGGGCATTCCGGAGGAAGTTATCCCTACGCTATTTAAAGCTAGGGAAGAAGTGAACGCAAACCATTATCACCGCATATGGCGGAAATATGTTGCGTGCTGTGAGGCCAGTAAGGCCCCAAAAGGAGGAATTTCAGCTAGGTCGATTTCTGCACTTCCTACAAGTCAGAGGTGACTATGGGCCTAAAATTGGGTTCCATTAAGGTCCAGATTTCGGCTCTATCGATTTTCTTCCAAAATAGAACTGGCTTCACTGCCTGAAGTTCAGACTTTTGTTAAGGGAGTGCTGCATAGTCAGCCCCTGTTTGTGCCTCCAGTGGCACTGTGGGATCTCAACGTAGTGTTGGATTTCCTGAAGTCGCATTAAGTTGAGCCACTTAAATCCGTGGAGCTACAATACCTCACATGGAAAGTGGTCATGCTGTGGGCCTGGGCGTCGGCCAGGCGTATATCAGAATTGGCGGCTTTGTCATGCAAAAGCCCTTATCTGTATTTTATATGGATAAGGCGGAATTGAGTACTCGTTCCCAATTCCTTCCTAAGGTGGTATCAGTTTTTCATGTGAACCAACCTATTGTGGTGCCTGCGGCTTCTTGGGACTTGGAGGATTCCAAGTTTCTGGACGTAGTCAGGGCCCTGAAAAATATATGTTTCCAGGACGGCTGGAGTCAGAAAGACTGACTCGCTATTTATCCTGTATGCACCCAACAAGCTGGGTGCTCCTGCTTCTAAGCAGACTATTGCTCGCTGGATCTGTAGCACGATTCAACTTGCACATTCTGCGGCTGGACTGCCGCACCCTAAATCTGTAAAAGCCCATTCCACGAGGAAAGTGGGCTCTTCTTGGGCGGCTGCCCGAGGGGTCTCGGCTTTACAAATTTGCCGAGCTGTTACTTGGTCGGGGTCAAACACTCTTGCAAGAGTCTACAAGTTTGATACCCTGGCTGAGGAGGACCTAGAGTTTGCTCATTCGGTGCTGCAGAGTCATCCGCACTCTCCCGCCCGTTTGGGAGCTTTGGTATAATCCCCATGGTCCTTACGGAGTCCCCAGCATCCACTTAGGACATTAGAGAAAATAAGATTTTACTCACCGGTAAATCTATTTCTTGTAGTCCGTAGTGGATGCTGGGCGCCCATCCCAAGTGCGGATTGTCTGCAATACTTGTATATAGTTATTGCCTAACTAAAGGGTTATTGTTGAGCCATCTGTTGAGAGGCTCAGTTGTTATCATACTGTTAACTGGGTATTGTATCACGAGTTATGCGGTGTGATTGGTGTGGCTGGTATGAGTCTTACCCCGGATTCAAAATCCTTCCTTATTGTGTCAGCTCTTCCGGGCACAGTATCCTAACTGAGGTCTGGAGGAGGGTCATAGTGGGAGGAGCCAGTGCACACCAGGTAGTCCTAAAGCTTTCTTTAGTTGTGCCCAGTCTCCTGCGGAGCCGCTATTCCCCATGGTCCTTACGGAGTACCCAGCATCCACTACGGACTACGAGAAATAGATTTACCGGTGAGTAAAATCTTATTTTTTGTCATCTAGTTTTGTGTTGTGTGTGTGTGTGTGTGTGTGTGTGTGTGTGTGTGTGTGTCAGTAAGTAGTGTCTGTCAGTAGGTTTTGTACTGTGTGTGTCAGTAAGTAGTGTCTGTCAGTAAGTGGTGGGTGTCTGTGTCAGTAATACCCCTTTCCCACCGCAAAAATAACCTGGTATAGACCGGGTATATTGCCGGGTCGACAAGTTTCGATGTGCGTTGTGAAAGGGGTCATGGGCGAATTCCGGTTTGCCTGACCCGGTAATTCAACCCGGGAATAAAGCAACCCGGGACCCGTTCACTGCATAGGGAGTGGCGGCGCGGAGATGATCTCATCTCCCAGCGCCGCCTCCGCACCCGCCCCTGATGCAGACTCCATCTCCGCCCACGGATGGCAACCCGACCCAGCAAATTGCCGGGTCGAGTTGGCGGTGTGTAGGGTCCAATGCCGGGTCCCACCCAGGAATGGACCCATTTCCAATTCCCAGGTGGGACCCGGCATTGTGATGTGAGAGCGGTATAAGTATTGTGTTGTGTGTGTCAGTAAGTAATGTCTGAGTCAGTAAGTTTATCTGTGTTGTGCGTGTGTGTCAGTCAGTAATATCTATCAGTAAGTGGTGTCTGTGTCTGTAAGTTTTGTGTTGTGCGTGTTAGTAAGTAGTGTCTGTCAGTAAGTGGTGATTGTGTCAGTAAGCTTTGTGTTGTGTGTGCGTGTGTGTCAGTAAGTAGTTTCTGTCAGTAAGTGGTGACTGTGTTACTCACATGGCATAGGCCACACCCCCTATTTAGACCACACCCACACCACACTGATCACACCACCACATCACTAGTCACACCACTGCAGCGCTTCACACCTCCTGCCGAGGCACACAATAGGCCCTTCCTAAATTTCAGCTCCAGGCCCATATTGACCTTAATCTGGCACTGCGCATCACCTGTCCACTGCCGAGTCCATAATACTCTCCTGGCAGAAATGGACATTGCATTTATTCTAGATGCCAGCTGGCAAATATCCCTCTGTGCATCTCTCATGTATAAGACTACGTCTTTAATATGCTCTACAGTTAGCAATATAGTGTCCCTGTCAAGGGTATCAATGTTATCAGACAGGGAATCTGACCACGCAGCTGCAGCACTGCACATCCATGCTGAAGCAATAGCAGGTCTCAGTATAGTACCTGAGTGTGTATATACAGACTTCAGGATAGCCTCCTGCTTTCTATCCGCAGGCTCCTTTAGGGCGGCCGTATCCGGAGACGGTAGTGCCACCTTCTTTGACAAGCGTGTGAGCGCTTTATCCACCCTAGGGGATGTCTCCCAACGTATCCTGTCCTCTGGCGGGAAAGGGTACGCCCTTAGTAACTTTTTAGAAATTACCAGTTTCTTATCGGGGGAAGCCCACGCTTCATCACACACTTCATTCAACTCATCAGATGGGGGAAAAACCACAGGTTGCTTTTTCTCCCCAAACATAATACCCTTTTTTGTGGTACCAGGGTTAATGTCAGAAATGTGCAACACATTTTTCATTGCCGTAATCATGTAACGGATGGCCCTATTGGAATGTACACTAGTCTCATCGTCGTCGACACTGGAGTCAGTATCCGTGTCGACATCTGTGTCTGCCATCTGAGGTAGCGGGCGTTTTTGAGCCCCTGATGGCTTTTGAGACGCCTGGGCAGGCACGGGCTGAGAAGCCGGCTGTCCCACATCTGCTATGTCATCAAACCTTTTATGTAAGGAGTTGACACTGTCGCGTAATTCCTTCCACATATCCATCCACTCAGGTGTCGACCCCGCATGGGGTGACATCACATTTATCGGCACCTGCTCCGCCTCCACATAAGCCTCATCAAACATGTCGACACAGCAGTACCGACACACCGCACACACACAGGGAATGCTCTGACTGAGGACAGGACCCCACAAAGTCCTTTGGGGAGACAGAGAAAGAGTATGCCAGCACACACCACAGCGCTTTATAATGCAGGGAGTTACACTACACAAAGTGATTTACCCTATAGCAGCTATAATACACAGTATTTGCGCCTAAATTTAGTGCCCCCCCCTCTCTTTTTTACCCTATTGAGCCTGGAAACTGCAGGGGAGAGCCTGGGGAGCGTCCTTCCAGCGGAGCTGTGAGAGGAAATGGCGCCAGTGTGCTGAGGGAGATAGCCCCGCCCCCTTCACGGCGGACTTCTCCTGCTTTTTTATGGATATAATGGCAGGGGATTTTACACATATATAGTCTTAATGCCTATATTATGTGTGTTTTTTGCCAATATAAGGTAATCTAATTGCAGCCCAGGGCGCCCCCCCCCCCCCCTCCCCCAGCGCACTGCACCCATCAGTGACCGGAGTGTGTGGTGTGCATGGGGAGCAATGGCGCACAGCTGCAGTGCTGTGCGCTACCTTAATGAAGACAGGAGTCTTCAGCCGCCGATTTCCTGGACGTTCTTCTTGTTTCTGGCTCTGCAAGGGGAACGGCGGCGCGGCTCCGGGACCGGACGACCGAGGCTGGGCCTGTGTTCGATCCCTCTAGAGCTAATGGTGTCCAGTAGCCTAGAAGCCCAAGCTAGCTGCAAGCAGGTAGGTTCGCTTATCTCCCCTAAGTCCCTCGTAGCAGTGAGTCTGTTGCCAGCAAATCTCACTGAAAATAAAAAACTTAAATATACTTTCTTTTCTAGAAGCTCAGGAGAGCCCCTAGTGTGCATCCAGCTCGAGCCGGGCACAGATTCTAACTGAGGTCTGAAGGAGGGGCATAGAGGGAGGAGCCAGTGCACACCAGGTAGTCCTAATTCTTTCTTAGAGTGCCCAGTCTCCTTCGGAGCCCGCTATTCCCCATGGTCCTTACGGAGTTCCCAGCATCCACTAGGACGTCAGAGAAAGCTATGGGGGCTGCTGCAGCTGCTGTGGGAAATGAAGGGATTGCAGTAGATATATACCTCCTGTGGTGCATAGTGCATTAATATCACGGTTGACAGGATACCGGTGCTCAGCATACTGGCGCTGGGATCCCGACCGCAGGGGTTCTGACACCTAATCACCATCTCAGGGTGTCCACGACACCCCTGGAGGGAAAATAAATAGCTGTGCGCCACTGTGCCCGCAGCGTGGCGAGCGTAGCGAGGCCGCAAGTGGCTCATTTGCGCTTGCGCCGCTGCCGCCATTCTGGTGCCCAGCATCCCGCGGTCGGGATTCTGACCACCAGGATGATGGGCGCCGCCAGTATAGTAACACCAAACCCATTAGGGTGACATTAAATATTTGCAGATATGCGAATAAGTGATGTCACAAATATTTATTAAAAAAATGGGCCCCTATCTGGTATTTACAGCAAAATGACATGACGTAAATATGCCCCCTATTGTGAGAAACATTTCTTATTTTAATAAAAAGACGTAACTGTAGTTCATCAGTTTGCTTCAGATGTACGCTATGATTATTTCCTATAGTAACATGAATAGCACTGTTCACAGAGAAACCAAATATCGATTTACTTAGTTTTAACAGTAACTACAAATTAATAAGCTAGTCAGCGGATGTGCATTAGAAAAGAAGAGGGTACAGTAGCCTGAACATGGGGGATATGTGTCACAGAGTGAAAGCGCTGCCGCTGATCTATTTGGCAGTACTCCAGGGTGCTTTCCCAGAAACCACATGCCTTGTCTTGGGAGGGTGGGAGAGGCTGATCCTTTATAAAAGGAAACAAGCGGAACTCAGAGAGCACACAGAGCAGTGCTGACACCGGCAGAGGGAAATGCGTACGGGGTTATGGAAAGGACCAGCCAGTGATCACTGAGAGTCACCGCACAGACCGCGCTAGTACACAGCTACCAGAAAACCCTTCTCCAGCGTAACGTCCCAGGCTGCCGTGTGTTGCTGCGCACAGACTGGATTAACAGGTTGGCAAGAAACAAAGTAGATTGCGCCACGCACCGCGGAAACCCCCTGCAACTCCCTGCCGGTCGCGTGTTCTGGATTGTGTTTAGAACACGGATTCAGAATCATATTAACCGATCCGTCCATGGGAGCCACAATGGTAAGAGCATAAGCCGTCATATTAATTAAAAACTTGTACATTGTAGCTATGTGTATTCTCAAAATGATACATGTTCGTGTTGCATGTTGTGGCACCTGGTGTGAGAGGTGAAATACTATGGGGCAGATTTATTAAGCTCGGTGAAGTGATAAAGTGGAAGGTGATAAAGGACCAGCCAATCGGATCTGCCATATCACAGGTTGGGTTTGAAAAATGACAGTTAGGAGCTGATTGGCTGGTGTTTTATCACCTTCCACTTTATCACTTCAGCTTAATAAATCTGCCCCTATGTTATTGAACGCACACATCGGGGACAGCGTACGCCTGTCTAATCGCACAGCACACTCATGCAGCTCGCATTGCTGCTACACCAGCAGCGCTACAGAGTACAGTATTCACACACTTTATGATCACGTGTATATTGAGTACATCATATGAACACGTCTCATGTCACACAAACAACTTCAGCCGCAGAAGTAATATCACACTTGTAAAATGTATATCAGAAGCTGCAATAATAATTGTATAAAACATAATCAGGCACACAAATACTATTGCTTAAATATGATTGCCGCTAGTTCCGCCTCTGGGAAGGGTATGGCCATACAATAGTACCCCCAATTCAAATTACACCGCACAGTAGTACAACTTTATTCACATTTTATCATGCGATATTGTCCCTAATTCACGTTACATTACACAGTATTACCACTTTACCTTATAAACGTTACTCCTTACAGTAGTGCCCCTTATTCACATTACATCACACTAAATTGCTCGTTATTCCCATTACACCACACCATTTGCTCTTTATTCACATTAGACCACACAGTAGTGCCCTTTCTATAAGTTACATCACAAGTAGAGCACTTTATATACATAATGCCACACATTAGTAATGCCTTTATACACATAATACCACACAGTAATGCCCCTTACACATATGACACACATTATTAATGTCCTAATAAACATAATGTTCCTTACACATATGCTGCACATTATTAATGCCATTATACACATAATGACACACATAATGTCCCTTACACATATGCTGCACTTTGTTAGTGCACTTATACACATAATGACATGCACAGTGCCCCTTACACATATGCTGCACATTATTAATGCATTTATACACATGACACACATAATGCCCCTTACACATATGCCGAACGATACTGCACCACCAACCCACCTGCACACAGCACTCACATGGCTGCTAACACTGTGACCTCTGCCTCTGCTTGGATACAGATGTGTCCTCGTACATCTTGCTTCAATACGCCATGCATCAGGAGATACCTGGCATGAGTCAGCTGGCAGCTCTTTTTTATGGAAATGAGTCTTATTTGCATTGCTATGTGACTAGGATGCACAAGCAGCTTCTGCTGATTATAATGATATGTGACATGTCAATATTCTGTGTGCAACTGTTACTGTATCTGCATATGAAATGCTACATTACAGTGATTTCTAAGAATACACTATAACATAGTATTTCGTATGCAGATACAGCTGCAGTCACACAAACAATATAGGCATGCCGCATATCATTTTAATCAGCAGAAGCTGCTTGTGCCCTTAGACATACCAAATGCCCTAGCCATTTACCTAGTTTACCTATGCCTAGGGCCGACTCTGGTTACAACAAGTTTCCTTAGGGTTGTACTTAAAAGTCCTATACAATTAGAATATTTTTTTCATATTTAGTACCAAGTTGCTCAAAGCTGTCTGAGTTGCCAACAGTAGCACCCTGCCAATATAAGGTACATACAGTACAGTAAACCCACTATATAATTCTGTTTCAGTGCCTTATATTGAAATGCAGTGCAACAGTAGTTGCACATTTAACATTTATTTCAGGTTGTAAAAATATGTTTTATAACTAGTTAACATGTTTATTTTCTGGTTTTGACATTGAGAAAAAGTCATAATTGTCTATACAATTGTGTATTTACTTGTACCTGTATAATAAAATTATGTTTTCAATGTCTATTCTTGCTAGGTCTGGAAGTTTGGGATTATTGTGATTATCTCCTTGGTTGGAAAGCTCAGTGCTGTGCAGAAATGTCTTAATGTTTTCACTGACAAACACCTGGAATATCTGGATGAAATGGTAGGTCGATGGCTAACCAGATGTGTAGCTAAATACTGGAATAGTGATGTACTACTAAATACAAAATCTTACAACCATATCTATTACAGATTGCTGGCCAGTTAGAGTCTGCATGTACTATTAGGAAAGACCTCATAATAAAAGGACACTTGGTAAGTGTTATTAGTCAACAATGTACTATATAATAAGACTGTGTAAACTGCTATATGTTTTTGTAAGGCTAATGAAACTTTAAATATTACACATTGTAAAAATTATGGGGCCTATTCAATAGTTGGAGCATATTCCTCCATAAACATCAATTTTCAGGGGATACCCCGTAAATTATTATTATTATCTTTTGTTTATATGGTGCAACAAGGCATCTGCAGCGCCCAATACAGAGTACATAAACAAAACAAGAAAAAAGCACTTACAGTTTGAGAAAATATAAAACAAGTACAAGGTATATACAGAATAATCATGGGTTAGGTGCTATCAGAGGGAGTATTGAGTATAAGACAGTGGGAGGTTATTTAGAGTTGTTAACAAACCAAAAAAGTTAGCAGTTGGGCAAAACTACAGTATGTTGCACTCAGGGCCAGTTCTAGACCTTGTGGTCGTCCCCGTCCCTCCATCCCCAGGCCAAACATAGGTGTACACAAAAAATACGGGCGTAGCTTCATAGGGAAGGGGCGTGGCCACAGTTATGGCCCAAGTAGATTTGCCCCAGTAGCTGTGCCCCATGTTACTGTGCCCCCTGTAGATTTGCCCCCAGTGGTTGTGCCCCCTGTAGTTGGGGGCCCCCTGTACATCTGCCCCTGTAGTTGTGCCCCCTGGTTTGTGCCCAGAGTAGTTGTGCCTCCTGGTAGCGCCACTAACAAACACTAAAAAACAAAAAATACTCACCAGCCCCGCTCCTGCTTCCCGACGCTGCTGCCCTCTGTCTCTGCTGCCACTGCTGCTCCGCCCGTTCCTCTCCATGGGAGAGACGATTATGACCTCTAGTGTCTGACGATGCAGCAGGTGCCCACACAGCCCACGGCGCCTGCTGAGGCCGGGGAGCAGGAACGGGGTGCAGGTGGGCGCCTGCGGAATGACTGCTGCCGTGTCCGTGGGCCGCAGCGCCCTAGGCACCCGCCCTGCTTGCCCATGCCTAGAACTGCTCCTGGTTGCACTACAGGTGGGGCAGATGTAACGTGCAGAGAGATTTTGATTTGGGTGGGTTATATTGATTCTGTGCATGGTAAATGCTGGCTGCTTTATTTTTACACTGCAATTTAGATTTCAGTTTGAACACACCCCACCCAAATCTAACGCTTTCTGCACATTTACATCTGCCCCCCTGCAGTGCACATGGTTTTGCTTATCGGTGTACTTTTTTGGTTTGCTCGTCATATCCATTTTGCATGTTTCATTTGCACTTTTGCAGAAAAGCATATTCCCATGCGCACTTGATGCAGTTCAATAAATTCACAAAACCTATACCTACTGTATATGTCTCCTCACACTCATGATTTATTTAAGGAGTAAATACACAAGAACCATACACTTAATTTCTATGCCCATAGTTTGTATTTCAATTTTAAGTAGAAATGTTTGTAAATACATGGGTGGAATTCAGGGACGTGCTGTGAGGTAAATGGCTCAGCAGGCATTGGCTACTGTCAGAACCAGATTTACACACAATATATTAGCCAAATGGTTAATTTGAGCATTATGCAAAGATGCAGCAGTACAGTATATACTACTGGAAATTTGGTGAGCTTTAAGAGATGTGTGTAAAAGATAGGCTGCCTTACCTGCCAAAGTCTTTTTACTCCAGAGTTTGGACAATAAAAATGATTAGAATAATACAAGAAGATATTTCTAATGTATTCCTTGTAATATGCTTTTCTGCAAAAGTGCAAATGAAACATGCAAAATGGATATGACGAGCACACCAAAAAAAGCACACTAATGGGCAAAAACCATGTGCACTGCAGGGGAGGCAGATGTAACATGTGCAGATAGAGTTAGATTTGGGTGGGGTGTGTTCAAACTAAAATCTAAATTGCAGTGTTAAAATAAAGCAGAAAGTATTTACCCTGCACAGAAACAAAATAACCCACCCAAATCTAACTCTCTCTGTACATGTTATATTTGCCCCCCCTGCAGTGCACATTGTTTTGCCCATTAGAGAAAGAGTTTGCTTTTGCGATCAACCCTGAATTAGGCCCACTAGTCTATGTGACCACTTAGCTGTACCCAGGAGATATCTGTGATATGTTCTGCATTCCAGTAATGGTGATTGAGTCCTTTACTTAAAATATGAGGAAACTATTTTTCTCCTACGTCCTAGAGGATGCTGGGGACTCCGTAAGGACCATGGGGTACAGATGGGCTCCGCATCTAGACACGGGCACTATAAGACCTTTTAATGGGCGTGAACTGGCTCCTCCAGACCTGTTAGATTCTGTGCCCAGAGGAGACTGGTCGCACACTAGGAGAGCTCTACTGAGTTTCTCTGGAAAAAGACTTTGTTAGGTTTTTTTATTTTCAGGGAGCACTGCTGGCAACAGGCTCCCTGCTTCGTGGGACTGAGGAGAGAGAAGCAGGCCTACTTTACTGATAGGCTCTGCTTCTTAGGCTACTGGACACCATTAGCTCCAGAGGGTCGGAACACTTGGTACGCCTAGCTGTTTGTCTCAGAGCCGCGCCGCCGTCCTCCTCACAGAGCCGGAAGATAAAAGCCGGGTGAGTATGAGAAGCAAGAAGACTTCAAAGGCGGCAGAAGACACACACACACACGAGGCACAGCAAGGGTGCAGGGCGCAGGTGGGGGCAGCAATAATTACCTCATAAAAGTTCACTGGCACATAGATACTGCATGGGCAGTATATACAGACCACCGCCAGTATAAAAATTAGCGGGACCGAAGCGCGCCATCGAGGGGGCGGAGCTTAGTCCCTCAGTTCTAATCAGCGCCATTTTCTCCACAGCTTGCTGCAGAGACGCTGCTCCCAGACTCCCTTCACCGCTGTATGCAAGTAACAGGGGGGGGGGGGGGGCACATTAATTTGGTGCTAGTGTGATACAAAAAGCGCTTACAGGTCTGGGACATTATTAATTTTTAGACCGCAGTGGCGCTGGGTGTGAGCTGGCAAACTCCCTCTCTGTCTCTCTAAAGGACCTTATTGTGGGTCTGTCCCCTATATCCCAGTGTGTGTGGGGGTGTCGGTACGTGTGTGCCGACATGTCTGAGGTGGAAGGCTCTTCCAGAGAGGATGCGGAGCAGAATGTAATAGTGACTCCGTCGGCACCGCCTACTGCTGATTGGATAGACATGTGGAATGTTTTGAATGCAAGTGTGGCTTTATTACATAAAAGGTTGGACAAATCTAAGTCCCAGAACCAAGCATGGAGACAATCCATGGATATTAATGTGTCACAGAACCCATCAGGGTCCCAGGAACGTCCCTTTAACCAGATAGCAGACACTGATACCGACACGGATTCCGACTCCAGTGTCGACTATGATGACGCTCGGTTACATCCAAGGGTGGTCAAGAGTATTCAGTACATGATTATTGCAATAAAAGATGTATTACATATCACAGAGGACCCTTCTGTCCCTGACACATGGGTCTGTATGTTTAAGGGGAAGAAACCTGAGGTAACATTTCCCCCATCCCATGAGCTGAACGCTCTATTTGAAAAAGATTGGGAAACTCCAGACAAAAGACTGCAGATTCCTAAGAGAATTGTTATGGCGTATCCTTTCCCCTCACAGGACAGGATACGGTGGGAATCATTACCCACGGTAGATAAGGCTTTGACGCGTTTATCCAAAAAGGTGGCCCTACCGTCTCCGGACACGGTAAAACTAAAGGATCCTGCGGATCGCAGGCAGGAAACTACCTTGAAATCGATTTATGCGACTACGGGAACCCTGCTCAGACCGGCGGTAGTGTAGGCATGGGTGAGTAGCTCGATTGCAGGATGGGCATATAACTTGTCATCTGACATGGACACCCTCGACAGGGAGAGTGTATTGTTGACATTGGGTCACATCAAGGACGCAGCGTTATACCTAAGAGAGGCTGCGAGAGATATTGGCCTCTTGGGATCAAGGGCCAATGCCATGGCAATTTCAGCTAGGAGGGCGTTGTGGACCTGTCAATGAACTGGTGATGCTGACTCCAAGACACTTATGGAGGTCTTGTCTTACAAGGGTGAACTTTTGTTTGGGGATGGCCTCGCGGACCTGGTTTCCACAGCTACCGCGGGTAAGTCTTCTTTTTTGCCTTTTGTTCCCCCACAGCAAAAGAAAACGCCTCCATACCAGATGCAGTCCTTTCGGTCTCATAAATTCAGAAAGGGACGTGGATCATCCTTCCCCGCCAGAGGCAAGGGTAGAGGGAGAAGAACACCAGCTGCGGCTAGTTCCCAGGAGCAGAAGTCCTCTCCGGCCTCTACCAAATCCACCACATGACGCTGGGACTCCGCTGCGGGAGTCCGTACCGGTGGGGGCACGTCTTCAGCTCTTCAGCCAGGTCTGGATTAATTCGAACTTGGGTGCTAGAAATTGTAACCCAAGGATACAGACTGGAGTTCGAAGACGTGACTCCACATCGATTTTTCAAATCGGCCTTACCAGCTTCTCTCCTAGAGAGAGAAATAGTTTCAGCTGCGATACAAAAGCTGTGTCAACAGCAAGTGATTATCACGGTTCCCCTGTTGCAACAGGGAAAGGGGTTTTATTCAACTCTATTTGTGGTCCCGAAGCCAGACGGCTCGGTCAGACCAATTCTGAACCTAAAATCCCTAAACCTGTATTTGAAAAGATTCAAATTCAAGATGGAATCTCTCCGGGCAGTGATTTCCAGTCTGGACGGGGGGGATTTTATGGTGTCACTAGACATAAAGGATGCATACCTTCATGTCCCCATATATCCTCCTCATCAGGCGTTCCTGAGATTCGCTGTGCAGGATTGTCATTACCAATTTCAGACGTTGCCGTTTGGGCTTTCCACGGCCCCGAGGATTTTCACCAAGGTAATGTCTGAAATGATGGTGCTCCTGCGCAGGCAAGGTGTCACAATTTTCCCGTACTTGGACGATCTCCTGATAAAGGCTAGATCAAGAGACCAGTTACTGAAAAGCGTGGCACTCTCTCTGAGGGCACTACAACAACACGGCTGGCTATTAAATTTGCCAAAGTCACAGTTGATGCTGACATATCGACTGTCGTTTTTGGGCATGATTCTGGACACGGAACGGCAGAGGGTTTTTCTCCCAATGGAAAAAGCTCTGGAACTTCAGAACATGGTCAGGGATCTGCTGAAACCAAAGAGAGTGTCGATTCATCAATGCACTCGAGTGTTGGGAAAGATGGTGGCAGCCTACGAGGCCATTCCGTTTGGCAGGTTCTATGCAAGAACATTTCAGTGGGACCTACTGGACAAATGGTCATGGTCCCATCTCCAAATGCATCGAATGATAAGCCTTTCCCCCAGGGACAGGATATCTCTCCTGTGGTGGCTCCACAGTGCTCACCTCCTAGAGGGTCGCAGGTTCGGAATCCAGGATTGGGTTCTGGTGACCACAGACGCGAGCCTCCGAGGCTGGGGAGCGGTCACACAAGGAAAACATTTTCAGGGAATATGGTCAAGCCAGGAGGCTTGTCTGCACATAAATGTGCTGTAATTGAGGGCCATATACAACGGCCTGAGACAGGCGGAGCATCTTCTTCGCAACCTACCTGTACTGATCCAGTCAGACAACATCACAGCCGTGGCACATGTAAACCGCCAGGGTGGAACAAGAAGCAGAGCAGCGATGGCGGAGGCCACCAGGATTCTTCGCTGGGCGGAAAATCATGTAAGCGCTCTGTCAGCTGTTTTCATCCCGGGAGTGGACAACTGGGAAGCAGACTACCTCAGCAGACACAATCTCCATCCAGGAGAATGGGGGCTTCATCAAGAGGTCTTTGCAGAAGTGACAAACGGTTGGGGACTCCCTCAAATAGACATGATGGCGTCACGCCTCAACAAAAAGCTTCGGACGTATTGTTCCAGGTCGAGGGACCCTCAAGCAATAGCAGTAGACACACTAGTGACACCGTGGGTGTATCAGTCGGTCTATGTGTTCCCTCCACTTCCACTCATCCCAAAGATATTGAGGATCATAAGAAGAACAGGAGTTCAAACGATACTCATTGTTCCAGACTGGCCTCGAAGGGCCTGGTATCCAGATCTTCAGGAAATGCTTACAGAAGATCCTTGGCCTCTCCCTCTAAGAGAGGACCTGTTACAACAGGGGCCGTGTGTGTTCCAAGACTTTCCGCGGTTACGTTTGACGGCATGGCGGTTGAACACCAAATCCTAGCTAGGAAAGGTATTCCAGGAGAGGTCATCCCTACTCTGCTTAAAGCTATGAAGGAGGTAACGGCGAAGCATTATCACCGTATCTGGAGGAAGTATGTGTCTTGGTGTGAATCCAAGAATGCTCCTACGGAGGTTTTTCAGCTAGGTCGTTTTCTCCATTTTCTACAAGCAGGGCTGGATATGGGCCTAAAGTTAGGCTCCATTAAGGTGCAGATTTCGGCCTTCTCAATATTTTTTCAGAAGGAATTGGCCTCTCTTCCAGAAGTGCAGACTTTTGTGAAGGGAGTACTGCACATCCAACCTCCTTTTGTGCCCCCAGTGGCACCATGGGACCTTAACGTGGTGTTACAGTTCCTTAAATCACATTGGTTTGAACCACTTCAAACTGTTGAGTTGAAATTTCTCACTTGGAAAGTGGTCATGTTATTGGCCTTGGCATCTGCAAGGAGGTTGTCAGAATTGGCGGCCTTGTCTTACAAGAGCCCCTATCTGATTTTCCATGTGGATAGAGTGGAATTGAGAACTCGTCCACAATTTCTACCTAAGGGGGTTTCGTAGTTTCACATGAACCAACCTATTGTAGTGCCGGTGCCTACGGATGTCTTGGAGGATTCCAAGTACCTTGATGTAGTCAGGGCTTTAAAAATCTATGTAGCCAGAACGGCTTGTATTAGGAAAACGGAGGCTCTGTTTATCCTATATGCAGCCAACAAGGTTGGCGCTGCTGCTTTCAAGCAGACTATCGCACGCTGGATCTGTAACATGATTCAGCAGGCTCATTCTACGACTGGATTGCCATTACCAAAATCGGTAAAGGCCCATTCCACTAGGAAGGTGGGCTCTTCTTGGGCGGCTGCCCGAGGCGTCTCTGCGTTACAGCTTTGCCGAACAGCTACTTGGTCGGGTTCAAAAACTTTTGCAAAATTCTGTAAGTTTGATACCCTGGCTGATGAGAACCTCTCTTTTGCTCAATCGATGCTGCAGAGTCATTCGCACTCTCCCGCCCGGTCTGGAGCTTTGGTATAAACCCCATGGTCCTTACAGAGTCCCCAGCATCCTCTAGGACGTAAGAGAAAATAAGATTTTAAACCTACCGGTAAATCTTTTTCTCCTAGTCCGTAGAGGATGCTGGGCGCCCGTCCCAGTGCGGAATAAATCTGCAGTACTTGTACATAGTTATTGATAAGTCTACACAAGGGTTGTGTTGCAATTCAGATCCAGCTGTTGCTGATCTTATTTGTTCATACTGTTAACTGGTTTAGTTATATCCCAGGTTGTACGGTGTGTTGTGGTGTGAGCTGGTATGTATCTCGCCCTTAATTAACAAAATCCTTTCCTCGAAATGTCCGTCTCCTCTGGGCACTGTTCCTATAACTGAGGTCTGGAGGAGGGGCATAGAGGGAGGAGCCAGTTCACGCCCATTAAAAGGTCTTAAAGTGCCCATGTCTCCTGCGGAGCCCGTCTATACCCCATGGTCCTTACGGAGTCCCCAGCATCCTCTACGGACTAGGAGAAAAAGATTTACCAGTAGGTTTAAAATCTTAATTTTCCACATGTATAATGGACCTGTTCACCTTTATGATTATGCTCGTTAAAAACATTTGTACAGGATTCTCCTTTACCAACTTAAGTATGAAGCATAATTTATTAGTGTAAAACAAGTGTATGTGATGTAGTCTTAAGTGACTTTTAAAACACTGGTTTGCAATTTTTGCATAAATAAGTGTGGTCACAAACGTTAAAAACAATCAGGCACAATCATCATTACCCATGTGCAACTTTCATCAGGGTTGAAACACCCGCAAGTCAGGCCCCACTAGTGTGTTACGTTTGCTTTTTGGCCACAATTTACGAATACATGCCAACACAACCCCTTTTGGCAGTATCTGCTGCTAGCCTAGTTGCTGTGACTACATGTCTATTCCAGCCCCCCAGTCAGACTAAGCTGCAGGTCCAGAATATGTCTGGGCACTAAAGGAAAGCGCAAGTTACCACCAAAAAAAAGAAGCTACCTGCAATTATGTCTAACTCTGAGTAAGGCCCAATGTGTTAAGATACAGGGAAAAAGAAACAATTTTTTGACAATTTCATGTGGAGTTCATGCATTTTACAGAGTTCTGTGAAATATATTTGCACTGCACATGCACAGTGCAATATTTATCAGTTTCTCATCAGGTTTTTATGTCGGCAAAGTACATGTAATCTTGAGTAACTGAAATTCAACAAAAAACCTTGAATGAGTCTGAAGGTAACAGTTAGTAACTGGCATACATCAACCACAAAATTCATAAAATAGTAGAAAACATAAAAATATTTTTGTCAGCTCCTTTACATAGTGCTGCATTCATTGTATGTGGTACAGTAGTTGTAGTCTTGTCTATAATGCAACTCTCATAAATGTAAATAACGTTTACATACGCCAACAAACCAGGGCCTCTCATATGTTTATCATGAGACGTGTCAGGACACATACCAGGTGTATCTATCTAGTATAGCTTGACTAAAATATTTTTTAAGACTTCTAAGTGCACTTATTCATTCAGATAAAGTACAATAATTGTAAGTGGCCTGATGCAGACATTGGGGGTGATTCCAAGTTGATCGCAGCAGGAATTTGGTTAGCAGTTAGGCAAAACCATGTGCACTGCAAGGGGAGGGGGGGGGGGGGGGGAGGGGGGGCAGATGTAACATGTGCAGAGAGAGTTAGATTTGGGTGTGGTGTGTTCAATCTGAAATCTAAATTGCAGTGTAAAAATAAAGCAGCCAGTATTTACCCTGCACAGAAATAAAATAACCCACCCAAATCTAACTCTTTCTGCACATGTTATATCTGCCTGGTTTTGCCCAACTGCTTAAAAATTTCCTGCTGCGATCAACTTGGAATCACCCCCATTGGCCACAATTGTTCCCACAATGTGTATACCGGACTAAACGGCCCCATGCACTAGATCGATAATGCCCGATTTCAGCCCAATTCGGGCATTCGGCCCGATATATTGAGTGAAATCCGGCATTTTCGTGTGCTTTATCCCCAATCCGATCCAATGCGCGTTCCTGTGTGCATCGGATTGGATCCCCCTAGATCCGACATATCACGAGTGCTGCACTCGTGATATGTCGGATCCCGCAGTAATGGATGGGAAAGTAAAAAATACATTGTATGCAAAAAAAACCTGCATACGATATATCTAATACATCCTGCCAACGCTGAGGCTGCCGGGAGGTTGGAGGAAATCTTATACGACATGACGGACCGTCATGTCTTATAAGTGTATGGGGCCCTATAGATGCACTAAGCAGTGAAAAGAGTGTAGAAGTTGCCCATGGCAATCAATCACTATTTGCATACTAGAAACTTATACAGAGCAACTGACTGGTTGCCATGGGCAACTTTTCCACTTGCTCACTTCTCCACTCTTTTCACTGCTTAGTACATCTCCCCCTAAATTAGTGATGTGCACCGGAAATTTTTCGGGTTTTGGTTTTGGATTCGGTTCCGCGGCCGTGTTTTAGATTCGGACGCGTTTTGGCAAAACCTCCCTGAAATTTTTTTGTCGGATTCGGGTGTGTTTTGGATTCTGGTGTTTTTATTTACAAAAAACCCTCAAAAACAGCTGAAATCATAGAATTTGGGGGTCATATTGATCCCATAGTATTATTAACCTCAATAACCATAATTTACACTCATTTTCAGTCTATTCTGAACACCTCACAATATTATTTTTAGTCCTAAAATTTGCACCGAGGTCGCTGGATGGCTAAGCTAAGCGACACAAGTGGCCGACACAAACACCTGGCCCATCTAGGAGTGGCACTGCAGTGTCAGGCAGGATGGCACTTCAAAAAAATTGTCCCCAAACAGCACATGATGCAAAGAAAAAAAGAGGCGCACCAAGGTCGCTGTGTGACTAAGCTAAGCGACACAAGTGGCCGACACAAACACCTGGCCCATCTAGGAGTGGCACTGCAGTGTCAGGCAGGATGGCACTTCAAAGCACTTCAAAAAAATTGTCCCCAAACAGCACATGATGCAAAGAAAAAAAGAGGCGCACCAAGGTCGCTGTGTGACTAAGCTAAGCGACACAAGTGGCCGACACAAACACCTGGCCCATCTAGGAGTGGCACTGCAGTGTCAGACAGGACGGCACTTCAAAAAAATAGTCCCCAAACAGCACATGATGCAAAGAAAAAGAGGCGCACCAAGGTCGCTGTGTGACTAAGCTAAGCGACACAAGTGGCCGACACAAACACCTGGCACATCTAGGAGTGGCACTGCAGTGTCAGGCAGGATGGCACTTCAAAAAAATAGTCCCCAAACAGCACATGATGCAAAGAAAAAAAGAGGCGCACCAAGGTCGCTGTGTGACTAAGCTAAGCGACCCAAGAGGCAGACACAAACACCTGGCCCATCTAGGAGTGGCACTGTAGTTTTCTAGCGAGAGGATGAGTGCTTCCATCCTCATGTGAAGCTGAACCACTAGCCATGAACATAGGCCAGGGCCTCAGCCGTTCCTTTCCACTCTGTGTCGTAAATGGCATATTGGCAAGTTTACGCTTCTCTTCAGACGCTTTTAATTTAGATTTTTAGGTCATTTTACTGAACTTTTGTGTTTTGGATTTTACATGCTCTCTACTATGACATTGGGCATCGGCCTTGGCAGACGACGTTGATGGCATTTCATCATGGCCATGACTAGTGGCAGCAGCTTCAGCACGAGGTGGAAGTGGATCTTGATCTTTCCCTATTTTACCCTCCACATTTTTGTTCTCCATTTTTTTAATGTGTGGAATTATATGCCAGTATCAATAGCAATGGCCTACTACTATATATATATATATATATATATATATATATATATATATATACTGCGCACAACTGAAATGTACCACAGGTAGGGATGTATAGTATACTTGACGACACAGAGGTAGGTAGAGCAGTGGCCTACTGTACCGTAATGCTATATATTATATACTGGTGGTCAGCAAACTGTGCAAAACTTATATGCACCACAGGTATGGATGGATAGTATACTTGACGACACAGAGGTAGGTACAGCAGTGGCCTTCTGTACCGTACTCCTATATATTATATACTGGTGGTCAGCAAAATTATACACTGTACTCCTACTATATACTACAATGCAGCACAGATATGGAGTGTTTTTCAGGCAGACAACGTATACTGGTGGTCACTGGTCAGCAAAACTCCGCACTGTACTCCTCCTATATAATATACTGGTGGTCCCCAGTCCCCACAGTTAAGCAGTGTGAGCACAGATATATGCAGCACACTGAGCACAGATATGGAGTGTTTTTCAGGCAGACAACGTATACTGGTGGTCACTGTCAGCAAATCTCTGCACTGTACTCCTCCTATATAATACAGCTGCTCCCCATTCCCCACAATTAAGCAGTGTAAGCACAGATATATGCAGCACACTGAGCACAGATAAGGAGCGTTTTTTTCAGGCAGACAACGGATAAAAATGGTGGTCACTGATCAGCAAAACTCTGCACTGTACTCTTCCTATATTATACAGCTGCTCCCCAGTCTCCACAATTAAGCAATAAGCAAGCACAAATATTTGCATCAACAATAAACGGAGAGGACGCCAGCCACGTCCTCTCCCTAACATTTCCAATGCACGAGTGAAAATGGCGGCGACGCGCGGCTGCTTATATAGAATCCGAATCTCGCGAGAATCCGACAGCGGGATGATGACGTTCGGGCGCGCTCGGGTTAACCGAGCCATACGGGAGAATCCGAGTATGCCTCGGACCCGTGTAAAATGGGTGAAGTTCGGGGGGGTTCGGTTTCCGAGGAACCAAACCCGCTCTTCACTACCCTAAATGCGCATTTTCACCCATATACAGAATTGTACATTCTGTACAGCTGCAGCCAGGGCTGCACCAAAACTTTTGCACTACATGAAATAAATTTTGAACACTTTATCTAGTGGCGGCATTTTAGCTGCTTAAGCCCTTTGTCTCTAGAAAGGCTTCTCCACCTTTGCTATAACGAATTTGCTTTGGTTTCCCCCCTTAGGATGGGCATCTGAGTCCTTTCTATTGCAGCCATCCTATGTGTTTGGGATAAAAATGATTAGCTACTTAACTTCTTTTCTCTTCCAGCCATACATGTTTCTTTGACTACACTGTCCAAACTCATACCTGATCTCAATTTGGTATTACTGGCATATTACTCATTGCATAGCCTTACAACAGAAACCAAATATAATATGAGTTGTTTTGTGATTGTTTTCAATATTTAAACTTTCGACAGATTGATACACATAATTTAACATATTTAATTTCCCCAATTCCCCAACGGATCGCCGATCATCGCTGGCAGCCGATCGTGCATCATATTGGTGGCAGTGCCGGATCTGGGAAACCGGCTGCCTGATTTATGGGGGCCATACATTTTAAGAAAGGTCATCTGCCCACTTGGATCATCTCTATATTTACTAGTTGGCTTCATAGAGGGTGAAATTATCTTGGTTTAACTGTAGTTTGTCCCACAACCATTTGGTCAGCTTCCCAATCCAACGACAATAGGAATAGAACTGGAGCCCCAAGATAAGAGGATCAAATGTGCACAACTGAGAGCAGTGGGGTATTCAACCTTTGTCATGCTGCCACTTAATTTCTGTGACATAATGAGAGTTAAAGGTCCATTCATTTAGATATGCCTGTTTGGTTAACTTTTGTGTAGGCTTAAGTTATTCAGGAATCCTCTTAACATAAATGGTCATGGAACCCCCATATACAGGTACAGAGCGTGGCGTTCATTTATAAAAGTGATTTCCTAAAATATAAAGAATGCATAATTGCTGATATTGTTACATTCTTTGATTGCTTGTGTCTCTAATTTTCTTCCAGACAGACTATTGCTACAATAAAATAAGGTTGCATCAACTATGGAATCTCTTGGGTAGTCTAACATTTAAAAATGGTTCACTCAGTCATAAGCACACCGAGCTTCTAAAAGACCTGTACAAAAATGAAATGACAGGCTGCATCAACAGTGATGACATAAAAGAGGTAAGGCACCTATTACGTTCAAGTGATTACATGAATTCCTTTTTAACGCATGCACAGAACTTCAGGATAGCAATGTACAACGTGTTTTGCCATATCTCTCATCTGTACCACATGGGAAGGAGAAGGTGGCAGTAAATTTGTTTACCATGGTTTGCTCTGATTCCAAAATTTGGAATGTTGGGAGTATGATTTTACGTCCATGGTTCATATCTGAAGATTTCAGTTTTGATGTTTAGCTGTCAGTAAAATCTTTATTTACTAGGAACACATCATGGCCTGCTCAGAAACTACAGACTTGAGTCCTACTGGCATCTTGGAGACAGTCAGGGGTTCATTTTTGATATATCAAAAGTTCCAACCAGATTTTGAATCTGATGAAGAATGTGAAGTTCTCTATAATAAATGCAGCAAAGTAGATGATTACCCTACTACTAAAGGTAAGCAAGATCAGTACTACACATTTACAAAGATCCATGCAGCATATACAGTAGCTCACTCCTTAGCGAATAATTTGGAGCACACATGTAATATTTATACACTGAATTGTGTTGAGTAGCAGGAGCTTATTGGCTACATAAAACTTGGGAGTTCAAGTATTATTAAATGTTTTTGTCTTAATGTCATTGTGCTGCATAAGCTGTCTGATTTACCTTAGTTAAAATTTCCAGCATGACCACTAATCCTCTGTACAGTATGAAGCATGTGGGTGGTACTATCGCAGACCATGGCTTCATCGAAGCCTTTCCCTATTTCTCTGAATCTTGCAGGTATTGAATGTTCTTGTCCTTCCTCAACAACATTAATTACCCAGAAGTCTCTACATGGCTTGTCAGAACATAAATCTGCCACATATACAGCAAGCCCCCCTTCCCATACCACTCCCTTGGTAAAGGGCATGAGTAGCACTTATCCACACAAGCCAACAAGTCCTCAGAGGAGCACTCAAGGAGCAGGCACTTCATCAGTCATCTCTACAAATATGCCAACTGAACTACAGGCACTGACTGCAACCATGGATCATTCACATGCTGCTACCACACTGCATGTTGGGGCTAACACAGTGTCTTCACATAATAATATGGATCTTACACTCATAAGCACAGAATTTCCAAAAGGTACCACTGAGATACTAGACATGACCTTAAATCCATCTCGGTCTAGTTCAAATCCGCAGCAAGTCAGCAAAGAGCCTTCAAATTCAAATAAAGAATGGTTATATGCTGAAAGTGTGCCCCCTACCACAGGTGGTCCAAGCACTAATGCATATTCTATCATAAATGAAGAATTTTCTAATATCACAAAACCAATTGTTGGTGAAATGCTGAACACTAAACAGAGCGACTTTGTTTCCCAGCACTCAAAAGTGCCAATCTTTGGGAAATATCTTTCTAAGCCCAGCAAAGAACCTGGCATAGAGTCTTCATCTAGCAGTGTGACCAAAATACGACGATCATTAATAGATGTGGATGAAATTTCGAAAGCATTTGTGAGAACACCTACCCTATCCACTGGGGACAGTGGCACATATATCCCCTTTCTAAGCTTACTGCATGCAAGCTTCCCATCCACTGGAAATGGCTTGTCTACCTCTGAATCTTCTGTGTTACAGGAGAAAGGGACAGTGGAGAGAAACCTTGGTTGGGCTTCTAACTACTTTTCTGCTAGTACACTTACTACTAAGTCCTCTAGAACTGGACTCCTTATGTCATCTCCTAGTTTGAGAGTCACGCAACTACTATCAGAGGTTTCTCGGCAACACACACCATTAACCGCGCATAAGGGAGGGTACACACACAATATTCTTCCACTGCAAGAGGTAGAGCTAGCTGATTTCATGTCTGACAACAGGGAAAACCGCTTTGTCGGTCCCAACCACGGCTCTAATCTGCTCCATCTCATTGCAACAGAGAAGCATGGTGATGACAAAACAGAAGAACACAGGAAGTCCAACCTTTTCATCATCTTCATCATCATTCTAAGCATCCTGGGACTACTGTGGCTATGTGGTCTTCTTTACTACAGATATCATTATCGGGTGAGTCATATTTTTTTTTTTTTTGGTGTAGCCATATAGCTATTGGGCAGATTCCTTTATGGCATATACAATATGAAGAATATTTTCTTCTAATATAGTGCAGGTGTTGATTTAAATACTAATAAATTTAATCCTATTGTACAGAGCTTCCCAAAGTCCACCATTATAGGCCATATTTTAAGAATTTCCATGCTCGAGTACAAGTGAACTAATTAGGTCCTCGGTCAATTTAATTTAACCATCTGGACTCGAGCATGGATAGCCTTAAAACCTGGGCTATAATGGCAGAGTTTGGCATACTCTGCATTTGAATCTGTATTTTCCTCTCTTGTCAATGTCAATGCAGGTGTTAGAAAGAGAAAATTATTTATTTTGGTAGATTGGGTAGGATGAAAAGCTGGCAGAACATAATAGTGTAATAGTGCTTTATATACTAGGGGTGGGATGCAGAAATGCTGAAAATGCACCCAAACCTCAGAAATTAAATTTTTCTGAGATTTGGCCTATTACCCCTTATGCACCAATCTCCAGAATGTCATACATTCTGGAGCCTCGATGCGATGGGTATCTCTATCTTTAGATGGTGTTACCTAATAGAAGTCTATGGGCTCCTATCACATTTCACCTTGAGAGGGATCCAATCAGTTCCCTCCCAACACCCCCTGCAGCACTTAACGCATGCACAGATGGACTTCCTAAAAGCCATTTTTTGGTGTTTTGCAATTTATAGTTATGCCGTTATTTTAACTTTATAATAAAAATGAGGATGATATAGTTACATTATGGAATAATCAATAGCAAGCTATCAGCAATACATTTTTTTGGTCCAGTGTAATCAGGGATGCCATCAGCAGTTGTGGGGCCCGGGACTGACAAAATAGACAGGGCGACAAGAACTCTCCTAGAGTGGGGCACTCAAAAGTGTAATAATACGTGTGCAACAATATAGGATCAAGAAAGAAAAAATGATAAGACTTAACTTTTATTAAAGATCAAAAATGAAAAATACTTGGAGATATTCTCTCATTTTAAGAAGGCGAAATATAAACACAATACATATAGTACAACATATAACAAATTAAAAGGTACAGGTGATTTACAAACTCAAGCGGGCCTTGGCCCTTTCTATAATGGAGAATCAGTATATGAATAAGACTCAAATGACAGTAAGTCAAGACTGTCACAACTGAGGGCCTGAGCTGACGGGAGGCAGCCTCAGTTGTAGGGGCTGAGATGTACCGGAACCTGGGAGGTTGTATCAGACCCCTGGACATGTAAGTAACATAAATAATAACTGCCCGAAGGCGTGACCACGACAACTTGGATAAAAGTCAATGATGTTTATTATGACAACTCCGCAACACAGCAGCAGTAAAAGAAAACGTAAAAGTCAGCAAAGAATAAATACAGTTCCTGGGTACTACAGGATGGCAGGAGCCACAGGGCACTGGTAGTGTGAGATAGTTCTTATGATCTTCTAGATGGAAAGTCCTTACCAGGCCCGACTGTAGCAATGGAGATAACCCAGGATTGTGCCAGCTGGTGTTCCAGGAAAAGCTGGGTTGCTGAAGATAAAACAGCTGCTGTGGATACTGGCTGGAACCAGACTGTTGTTAGCACGGAGTGGATACTGGCTGGAACCAGTTAAATAATAAATGAACTTGGGAGCGATGAAATATGAACTGAAATGTAGAACTTGAGAGCGGAGAAATAATAATACCGGTGGAGAGTGGTAAAGTGTAGAAAGGACACCGGCCCTTTAAGGGAAGCTGTACTCTGCTGGAAGCTGAGCTGGAAGCAGGTAATGTTGTAGCTGGAAACAATCTGATTGAGCAGCTTCCCACCTTGTGTAATGTTGTAGCTGGAAACAGATGAATCCAAAATGGATTGGAGAGTCAGGCTACACCGCAGGTGGAATGCTGGTGCGGGTCTCTATGGTGGAAGTCTTGAGACAGGAGCTGGAACCTGGAAGACAATCACAGGAGAGAGACAAACAGGAACTAGGTTTGACAACCAAAGCACTGACGCCTTCCTTGCTCAGGCACAGTGTATTTATACCTGCAGCAAGGAAGGGATTGGCTAGGCAATTATGCAGATTATCAATACTGAGAACAGATTGGTGGAAATGATCAGCTGACAGAATCCAAGATGGCTGCGCCCATGCAGACACTTGGAGGGAAGTTTGGTTTGTAATCCATGTGGTAATGAAAACAGTAATGGCGGCGCCGGCCACCGGAGACAGGAGGCGCCAGGCTGACAGATGCACATCCAACCACGCGGACACAGCGGAGGCCGCGGCTGACGTAATCGCCACTCAGACACTCTGCATGCAGAAGTTCAGGGACGGCGGCGGAGGCCGCGGGAGACGCCATGCCAGGTGTAATATGGCGTTTACTGTGACAGCGTCCCAGAGTGACAGGAGAGGATACAGGAATGTACACATCAGGATAACAGATGGGATCCGGTCCTGGAGCGCTGAGCCAGCCTTAGGAGGCATCTGATGGGTAAGAAATGGCGTCCAGATACCCGGATCGTGACAGCACCCCCCCCTTTAGGAGTGGCCCCAGGACACTTCTTTGGCTTTTGAGGAAACTTGGAATGGAATCTCCGGACCAAGGCAGGAGCATGGACATCAGAAGCATTGGTCCATGAACGTTCCTCAGGACCATAACCCTTCCAGTCAATAAGATATTGTAGTTGACCGTAACGGTGACGTGAGTCCAGGATCTTGGCCACTTCATACTCCACGCCTCGTTGAGTTTGGACTTTCGGAGTTGGAGGAAGTGAGGAATGAAACCGATTCAAGATCAGCGGTTTCAACAGGGAAACATGGAATGTCCTGGGTATTTTTAAGAAGGGAGGCAACTGGAGTCTGTAAGCAACAGGATTGATGACTTGTTCAATCTTGAAAGGACCGATATAGCGAGGTGCAAACTTCATACTGGGAACTCTTAACCTCAAATTCTTCATGGATAACCATACCCGATCACCCACCTTGAGAGCAGGAACTGCTCGACACTTCTTGTACCTGAACGATGCCTTGAGCAGAGCTGATCGTACGCTCTTCCAGATATTGGCAAACTGATGCAAGGTGATATCCACTGCGGGAACAGAAGTTGCTGGAAGCGGTTGGAACTCAGGGACTTTAGGGTGGAATCCAAAGTTAGTGAAGAATGGTGTTGAAGCAGATGAAGAATGATACTGGTTGTTATGACAGAACTCGGCCCAGGGAAGTAATTGAACCCAGTCATCTTGAGAGGAGGACACATAGATGCGGAGAAAGGCCTCCAAGTCCTGATTCACCCTCTCGGTTTGACCATTGGTCTGAGGATGGTAAGCCGTGGAAAACTTTAGCTTGACTTGGAGGACTTGACATAAACTTCGCCAAAATTTGGCTGTAAATTGAACTCCTCGATCAGAGATAATTTCTTCAGGAAGACCGTGGAGTCGGAAGATCTCTTGTATGAATACTTGAGCCAACTTGGAAGCTGACGGAAGACCGGTGAGAGGAATGAAGTGTGCCATCTTGGTGAACCGGTCAACTACCACCCAGATGGTATTGAACTTGTTGCACATGGGTAAGTCTGTAATGAAATCCATCGACAAGTGGGTCCATGGTCGACGGGGAACGGATAGTGGAACCAGTTGCCCCGCAGGCGACTGGCGGGATACTTTATGTTGGGCACACTTTGGGCAAGATGCAATAAACTCCAAGACGTCCTTTTTCAGAGTTGGCCACCAATAGGACCTAGAGATAAACTCCAGGGTTTTTTGGATACCTGTATGTCCGGCAAAACGGGAAGCATGGGCCCAATGCATGAGCTTCTTCCTTAGCATCGGCTTCACAAAACTTTTCCCTGATGGGGGCGTAGAGTCCATCCCTACCGTGGAGAATGCCAACGGACTTATAATAGGATGCTTGTCTGAAGACTCTGACTCATTTTCTTGCTCCCATGAGCGGGAAAGGGCATCGGCCTTGCGATTCTGAGAGCCCGGACAGAACTGGAGTTTAAAGTCGAACCTGGAAAAGAAAAGTGCCCATCTGGCCTGACGAGGGTTGAGACATTGTGCGCCTTTCAAATATAGAAGGTTCTTGTGGTCTGTAAGGATGGTGATTGAATGAGAAGCTCCCTCCAACAGATATCTCCACTCCTCTAGAGCGAGCTTGATGGCTAGCAACTCCTGGTCGCCAATGGCATAGTTGCGCTCCGCTGGGGAGAACTTCCGTGAGAAGAAACTGCAAGGATGTAAATGGCCATCTTTAGCCCTCTGAGATAACACCGCTCCTACTCCAACGGAGGAGGCATCCACCTCTAGGATGAAAGGAGAGTCGATGTCAGGCTGTTTCAGGACAGGCGCAGAGATGAACCTCTGTTTTAAAAGATGAAAAGCTTGCATGGCTTCTTCAGACCACTTGGACGGGTTAGCACCCTTCTTGGTGAAAGCAGTAATAGGCGCCACAATGGTGGAAAAGTCTCGTATAAACTTTCGGTAATAATTGGCGAACCCTAAGAACCTCTGGACCCCTTTAAGGGTTAAGGGTACCGGCCAATTCTGAATTGCTTGTAGTTTCTCAGGATCCATCTCTAGTCCGGAACCGGACACAATGTACCCTAGAAACGGAATGGACTTGACTTCAAAGACGCATTTCTCTAATTTGCAATAGAGATGATTGACACGGAGACGGGACAGAACCTCCTTTACCCAAAAACGATGTTCCTCTAAATTGTTGGCAAAAATGAGGATATCATCTAGATAGACCACGACATGACGGTATAGAATGTCTCTGAAGATCTCATTGACGAAATGCTGGAAGACAGCTGGAGCATTGCTCAATCCGAAGGGCATGACGAGGTACTCATAATGTCCGTCGTCACGGGTGTTAAATGCGGTCTTCCACTCGTCACCCTCACGGATCCGGATGAGATTGTATGCACCTCGCAAGTCCAGCTTTGTAAAGATGGTAGCTCCGCTAACTCTGTCAAAGAGCTCAGTAATCAGGGGTAAAGGATAACGGTTCTTGATGGTAATGTCGTTCAAACCTCTGTAGTCGATGCACGGCCGCAGACCACCATCTTTCTTTTTTACAAAAAAGAAGCCTGCGCCGGCTGGAGAAGAAGAAGGTCGAATGAACCCCTTTGCTAGGTTCTCTTTAATATATTCCTCCATAGAATGCGTCTCAGGCAGAGACAACGGATAAGTTCGGCCTCGAGGTGGAACCTTCCCTGGAACGAGATCAATCGGACAGTCCCATTCTCTATGAGGAGGAAGGATATCAGCAGAAGCTTTACTGAACACATCCGTGAAATCTTGATATGGAGGAGGTGGAACATCAGACGACCTGGGGGAGGAAGAACAGACAGGCAATACTTTAAACAAACATGTCTCAGCACAGGAGGAACCCCATGCCAGGATTTGCGTAGTCGTCCAATCAATTGTAGGATTGTGAAGACGGAGCCATGGAAGGCCCAGGACCACAGGATGTGTGGCTCTTGGAATCACTAAAAAAGAAATAAGTTCGGAATGAAGAACTCCCACTCTCAGACGAACTGGTAGAGTCCTTAAAGAAATAACTGCATCAAAAATTTTGCTGCCATCCACGGCAGTTAAAGAAATGGACGAAGGAAGTCTCTCGGTGGGTAGGGACCACCGTTTAACATAGGCTTCGGTAATAAAGTTCCCAGCTGCTCCGGAATCAAGGAGGGCAATGACGTTCCGATAACGTTGAGCAACTTGAAGCGAGACTGGGAGATTACAATCTTGAGAAGATGGAGAGGAGATCATTACTCCTAGCCGGCCCTCTCCTTGGCGAGCTAGGATTTGGAGTTTCCCGGACGTTTGGGACAGGCATTAATGGTGTGAGACGGAGCTGCACAATAGAGACAGAGAAACTCGGAGAGACGTCTTCGGCGCTCAGCAGGAGTTAAACGGGAACGGCCAAGTTGCATGGGCTCATCTTTAGATGGTGACAGTTGACGAGGAGGAGGAGCAGAAGATTTTGGAGCAGATGATCTTCCACGCTCAGTTGCTCTCTCTCTGAAACGTAAGTCAACTTTCGTGCAGAGTGAGATTAGCTCATCTAACTTAGAAGGTAAGTCTCTGGTAGCTAACTCATCTTTAATACGCTCAGATAAGCCATGCCAGAATGCAGCATACAGGGCCTCGTCGTTCCATGCCAGTTCGGACGCCAGGATCTGGAACTGTATCAGATATTGTCCTACAGTACGTGACCCCTGGCGTAAACGGAGAATCTCGGATGAAGCTGAGGTTACCCAGCCTGGCTCGTCGAAGATGCGCCTGAATGTTGACACGAAGGCAGTGTAGGAAGATAGCAGGGTGTCGGACCTCTCCCATAACGGTGATGCCCAATCAAGGGCTGAGCCACTGAGAAGAGAAATAATGTAGGCAATTTTTGTACGGTCACTGGGAAAATTGCCAGGTTGTAGCTCAAACTGAATCTCACACTGGTTGAGAAATCCCCTGCAGAATCTTGGAGATCCGTCAAATTTTGCTGGCGTTGGAAGATGAAGACGTGGAGCAGAATGGGTAAGGTGGGTGGGGTTATAGCTGGAGTCACTGTGGTTGACGCACCAGACGCGCCTGATCCACGGAGAGTTGTCTGAATCCCATCCAGCCGAGTAGAGAGATCCTGGAGACAGCGGATGATGTGGCCCTGTGCAGCCTCCTGATGTTCTAGTCGGGCTGCCAGTTCTTGCATCGGCCTGGCCGCTTGATCCTGGTCTCCGGCTGGATTCATTAGGTCAGTGCTTACTGTCACAACTGAGGGCCTGAGCTGACGGGAGGCAGCCTCAGTTGTAGGGGTTGAGATGTACCGGAACCTGGGAGGTTGTATCAGACCCCTGGACATGTAAGTAACATAAATAATAACTGCCCGAAGGCGTGACCACGACAACTTGGATAAAAGTCAATGATGTTTATTATGACAACTCCGCAACACAGCAGCAGTAAAAGAAAACGTAAAAGTCAGCAAAGAATAAATACAGTTCCTGGGTACTACAGGATGGCAGGAGCCACAGGGCACTGGTAGTGTGAGATAGTTCTTATGATCTTCTAGATGGAAAGTCCTTACCAGGCCCGACTGTAGCAATGGAGATAACCCAGGATTGTGCCAGCTGGTGTTCCAGGAAAAGCTGGGTTGCTGAAGATAAAACAGCTGCTGTGGATACTGGCTGGAACCAGACTGTTGTTAGCACGGAGTGGATACTGGCTGGAACCAGTTAAATAATAAATGAACTTGGGAGCGATGAAATATGAACTGAAATGTAGAACTTGAGAGCGGAGAAATAATAATACCGGTGGAGAGTGGTAAAGTGTAGAAAGGACACCGGCCCTTTAAGGGAAGCTGTACTCTGCTGGAAGCTGAGCTGGAAGCAGGTAATGTTGTAGCTGGAAACAGATGAATCCACAATGGATTGGAGAGTCAGGCTACACCGCAGGTGGAATGCTGGTGCGGGTCTCTATGGTGGAAGTCTTGAGACAGGAGCTGGAACCTGGAAGACAATCACAGGAGAGAGACAAACAGGAACTAGGTTTGACAACCAAAGCACTGACGCCTTCCTTGCTCAGGCACAGTGTATTTATACCTGCAGCAAGGAAGGGATTGGCTAGGCAATTATGCAGATTATCAATACTGAGAACAGATTGGTGGAAATGATCAGCTGACAGAATCCAAGATGGCTGCGCCCATGCAGACACTTGGAGGGAAGTTTGGTTTGTAATCCATGTGGTAATGAAAACAGTAATGGCGGCGCCGGCCACCGGAGACAGGAGGCGCCAGGCTGACAGATGCACATCCAACCACGCGGACACAGCGGAGGCCGCGGCTGACGTAATCACCACTCAGACACTCTGCATGCAGAAGTTCAGGGACGGCGGCGGAGGCCGCGGGAGACGCCATGCCAGGTGTAATATGGCGTTTACTGTGACAGCGTCCCAGAGTGACAGGAGAGGATACAGGAATGTACACATCAGGATAACAGATGGGATCCGGTCCTGGAGCGCTGAGCCAGCCTTAGGAGGCATCTGATGGGTAAGAAATGGCGTCCAGATACCCGGATCGTGACAAAGACCTTAAAGCATGTTTCGTGGTTCTGCTGCCTCGTGGTGAGAGACCCTTACTCGTGCCAGTCTCTAGAGTCACAGACAGTGCCAGAGCATCCAAGGAGAGTGTCTCATTCGCTTCTGATTTTGGTTGATGACACTACGGTCAGCACAGCCAATTAGAGAGTTACTGACACTCTACCTGCTCTGGTGTTGAAAAACTAGGATGAACTGATAAAGGATTCTGAAGAAAGTTCATCCCTTTAACTTGTGCCCTCTAGTGCCACTTAGTAGCTGGTCTCTAAAAAAGGGTGTACTGTATGACTAAATCTCACTTATTTGCAACATATGTTGCCATATAAAGCACACATTCCACAATAAAGATCAGTATATATTATAGAGACAATAAATTTCACTCAACAACCATCATAGGTAAAGCTAGAGTTTTGTATTCTATGTGCACATATGAGTGATTCATCTAACTTATAACCTTTTGCACAATTGAACACTGATTCTAATGCAACATGCTGACAGTATTATTCCGTTGACCTCCTATCTTATACTTCTAATTTCTTATTGCTATATAAACAATTATGTTCATTCATCCAAGAAAACAACAATAGGTTTTTTTGTATGTCCTTACTGTAAAGCACGGTAAATACACGTGCAGTGCCAGACGGTCTGTTGCCCCTGGCAACAGTGCTCACACTAACTTGTGTTTTTATTTTATATCCCTAGACACAGAAAATATGCAGAATTAATCCCTCTAAACATATCATTATATGAAAAAACAAGGTTATTCACTTTTTGTGCTAAATCAAAATCTTTTTCATAGAACAATGATTTTATTAAAGAGGGTACTAGCAATTACATCCAACGTGCCTCCTGTCTTAATATCTCCAGATTCTCACTGCTGTGTTTTACAGATAGAGTCATTCAATAAAAGAAGACATAGTAAAATTATACACATCCTAACTGTGAAACATTTTTAGGCACACATGTAACCTCATAAGGCCTATCACCCCTGGCGACCGTTATCATAGTAACCAGTATTATTGCATCATGAACCTGGATACACAGGGGTCATGCACGGTAAAGCATAAATTGGGATACAGCGCCGGGCCGTCAGGTGCCTTTAGCTAGAGGCTCCACAGTTAAAGAGTGTTCTACGTCATACAACCTGTACCGGGGGCAGCCCGCATGGGCACTTAGCGGGGTGCCCGCAACACTCCTTCGTTAAAGTACGTTTCGCCTGGCCTGGTGGCTTGTTCACAAAGGGGGGAACAGCTGTCATCGGTGTCAGTCCAACTTCCTTTTAAACCATTATCCCCTCCCAATAGGAGGCGTGAAAGCTATTACCTTCTGTTCACAGGGGAATCATACACTCACGGGTGTGTTTAATCACCTATGTAAAGTGTAACCTAGCAAATTATATAGCATCGTAAGTGCTATACTTACGATGTTATCTATATTTTTGTCAGCAGGATATGAATTCAATTATGTATGGTAGCAGTGTGTAAAGCTAATAGTATGGCTAGTATCGTTATTCTGCTCCTACAACACATCAACAAACTAGGAGTCTAATTTGCTCTATGTGCTGGCACAGGGATCTATACATAGTGGTGTAGCTACACATTAATTGATTGTTTACCCTTATAAAGGGCCAGCTCTATTACTACAGAGTGAATATCCCGTACACGGACTGTCCCTTCAGTAATGGAATTTGTAAACTGATGTTTAATGAACTAGACACCAGGGCTCTGGTGCCTGTACTAACCAGTACATTTATAGTGATTTTTCAGTTCATGTGTTCTCAATTCTTTCATGAATTTTTTAATTTCTTATTTTTATTTCTATCACCATCCTTCCTCAGTTGAACATAGATTTCTGCATGAATTAAGGGCAGGCATCATACTATAGACGCTACCCTCACATGTTACTCTGGTAGGGAAAAAGACATCTGCATGTAAATACAATATGTGCAATATCCAACATACACTTAAATATAAAGTGGTTTATATAGTGCAGGATCAAAAACCCAGGTTGTCTTGTATCCCTAATTAGTATTAATATTATTTATTTTCAGTTTTAATTTAATTCTATTATTATTTAATTTCCACTTTATTTATTTATTATGTTTATTCATGCTTCACTTAGCCTCTTTTCATGCCTTATTTGATATGGTGCTTTCTGAGATTAACTAGTTATTTATGTTCATGTTTGTCTTTCTTTAAATAAATAGTGACATGCTCCTCCCGAATTAAACGTAACTCTGTATTGGGTCCACTAATTAACACTGGTGAATGCTCCATACGGTCAGGTTTAATAATGCAATAATCAAAGCACGCAATTTTTTGTCTTCTTTTTTTACTTTCTTTTATGCTTTATGATAAAACTCTTGTAATATGTGCTAAAGCGCACACCAGTGCGGCTATTAAATCAGTAAAGAAAGAGTTACACGGCTATAATGTTTAACAATAAGGAAAGCCGTTAATTTGCTAGGTTACACTTTACATAGGTGATTAAACACACCCGTGAGTGTATGATTCCCCTGTGAACAGAAGGTAATAGCTTTCACGCCCCCTATTGGTAGGGGATAATGGTTTAAAAGGAAGTTGGACTGACACCGATGAGAGCTGTTCCCCCACTTTGTGAACAAGCCACCAGGCGAAACGTACTTTAACGAAGGAGCGTTGCGGGCGCCCCGCTAAGTGCCCATGCGGGCTGCCCCCGGTACAGGTTGTATGACGTAGAACACTCTTTAACTGTAAAGCCTCTAGCTAAAGGCACCTGACGGCCCGGCGCTTTATCCCAATTTATGCTTTACCGTGCATGACCCCTGTGTATCCAGGTTCATGATGCAATAATACTGGTTACTATGATAACGGTCACCAGGGGTGATAGGCCTTATGAGGTTACATGTGTGCCTAAAAATGTTTCACAGTTAGGATGTGTATAATTTTACTATGTCTTCTTTTATTGAATGACTCTATCTGTAAAACACAGCAGTGAGAATCTGGAGATATTAAGACAGGAGGCACGTTGGATGTAATTGCTAGTAACCTCTTTAATAAAATCATTGTTCTATGAAAAAGGTTTTGATTAGGCACAAAAAGTGAATAACCTTGTTTTTTCATATAATGATATGTTTAGAGGGATTAATTCTGCATATTTTCTGTGTCTAGGGATATAAAATAAAAACACAAGTTAGTGTGAGCACTGTTGCCAGGGGCAACAGACCGTCTGGCACTGCACGTGTATTTACCGTGCTTCACAGTCAGGACATACAAAAAACCTATTGTTGTTTTCTTGGATGAATGAACATAATTGTTTATATAGCAATAAGAAATTAGAAGTATAAGATAGGAGGTCAACGGAATAATACTGTCAGCATGTTGCATTAGAATCAGTGTTCAATTGTGCAAAAGGTTATAAGTTAGATGAATCACTCATGTGCACATAGAATACAAAACTCTAGCTTTACCTATGATGGTTGTTGAGAGAAATTTATTGTCTCTATAATATATACTGATCTTTATTGTGGAATGTGTGCTTTATATGGCAACATATGTTGCAAATAAGTGAGATTTAGTCATACAGTACACCCTTTTTTAGAGACCAGCTACTAAGTGGCACTAGAGGGCACAAGTTAAAGGGATGAACTTTCTTCAGAATATATTAAGGTGAGGTTTGGACGCTGTGATTGACGCAGTACGTATATGGAAAAAAGTGAGCTCATGTGGTATCCCCCTTTCCTGTACCTAACTTAACAGTGCCTTCTATCTCTTTCAACACCAGAACAGCATAGTGTCAGTAACCCCCAAACTGGCTGCACTGATCGTAGTACCATCAGCCAGTATTGGAGGCGAATGAGACACATTGCGCATTGTTCTGGCACAGTCTGTATTTCCATAGACTAGCATGAGTAATGGTCTCTCAACATGCATATAATGCAATAGCTCATGCGTGGCAGCAGAACCACGAAATTTGCTATACAGTCTTGCCTTCTATACTCTCTATATTTCTCTAATTCAAGAGCGGATTGCTATCCTTTATCAGTTCATCCTAGTTTTTCAACACCAGAGCAGGTAGAGTGTCAGTAACTCTCTCATTGGCTGTGCTGACCGTAGTGTCATCAACCAAAATCAGAAGCGAATGAGACACTCTCCTTGGATGCTCTTGCACTGTCTGTGACTCTAGAGACTGGCACGAGTAAGGGTCTCTCACCACGTATATAATGCTATAGCACATACGAGGCAGCAGAACCACGAAACATGCTTTTAAGGTCTTGACTTACAGTCAATTGAGTCTTATTCATATACTGATTCTCCATTATAGAAAGGGCCAAGGCCCGCTTGAGTTTGTAAATCACCTGTACCTTTTAATTTGTTATATGTTGTACTATATGTATTGTGTTTATATTTCGCCTTTTTAGAATAAGAGAGAATATCTCCAAGTATTTTTAATTTTTGATCTTTGATAAAAGTTAAGTCTTATCATATTTTCTTTCTTGATCCTATATTGTTGCACACATATTATTACACTTTTGAGTGCCCCACTCTAGGAGAGTTCTTGTCTACCTTTCTTTGGTATTTATGTGTAACAGTTTAACCTAACTCTCAAGGAGCACCCCCCGTGTCTTAAACAGATATATAAGAACAGATGTGCATGTTATAAAAAACAGGGGTACAAGTGTTACTTATACATTGATTGTCCTTTGATCTCTACTCATTTTGTTCTGGGTTCATTTTTCTGTCTGTGCGGATAACACTTCTTTCTTTAAAAATAGACAGGGCCCCTGTTCCGATTCAAAAGTACCTCCATTTCATAATATGCCATGCAGCAGTGCCTCGGGGCTGGTCACGCAAAAGAATTGAATAGCTGTTGACAAACTAAACTCCTACAAACAACTGAATTGCCCCCAATATGTCCATTTACCTTCAGCTCCATTTACCACCAGTAACTCATTCATCCATCCTGCCAGCACCCATTAATCCCTTTAACACCCATAAATATCCCCCACACAACAGCCACACCCTCAAGAATCAACTAACCTATTCCTGTCCAAGAACCAATTAATCAATTATTCCCCCCCCCCCCCCGAGCATATATAATCCAATTCATTATCAATCCACCCACCTGTCATACATTATTCCATCTCTCCCTAGTTAATTATTATTCCGTCCTCCCAGTACCCATTAGCGCATTCTTCCACCATATTAGCTCCCATAAAGCTTCCGTCACACAGCACCCATTAATACACTCACCTAGCACCTATTACCCTTCCCCACCTAGCACTTATTATCATTTTTAACATCCCAGTGCCCACTAACAGTTTACACACAGAAAGAAAGACACTCATTTGTGGCCAGGGCGCTAAAAAACTGCTATGATATTATAACATAAAAAAGACAATACATTCCTTCAATAGTGACCAGATGAAGGATTCTTCTTAATGGTATAATATTTCTGGATAATCCTTAGAGGGGTCCACTTCAAATCCGAAAGACTCTTGTATGGAGATTCTCCGAAGTTCATAGAAAAAAATGAAATACAAAGAATGTGTAGACCAATCTTTACTTTGCAATAATCATGTGCATCTTTCAGTATAAACCCTCAAAGGATGAGGAGCGTACCCCACTCACAGTATGTACTGATGAGTACATACACATAAAGGTATCTTTTTAAAGAATAGACCAGTCCACTATGTCTTATGTATATAACCAATGGGGATGAAGTTCTGCGTACCCCGACTCACACAATAGTGGAAGATATAATTCACACAAAGGTATCTTTGCAGCTAGCAGTGTCCCAAATATACACTCCAATAGGGGATAATCTTTGCATACCCAAACTCACACAAAAGCAGGAGTAGAAACTCCTATAAAGGTATCTTTATAAAACAACGGTAGCCCAGATGTGTACCCCAACTCACTCCAGATAGCATGTGTTCACTCCCATCATGGTATCTTTGTACTTCATCCAAACAAGGTTTAAGTAGTAAAGGAGGTAATGTATCCAATAAAAAAGGGGAAACTTTCCCATGTGTCCACAATAAAAGTTCTTTCTTTAATACAATTTACAGAGTAAAAAATGACAAATCCACCAAAGGACAAAGTAATGAAAAATAAAACAATGGTAAAAAATCCGTGGATAAATACAAAGTTCCTTTTGTGGCTACCCACGGTACAGATGTCATCTGTACACCACACACATATATACTCATGAACATACACACACACACACACACACACACTACACATTTACATACATACAGTACATACGCACACAGCAATCATTAATAATTTCTCATCATCCAGAAGCCATTTGCAGTGCTCACTTATGTAATCTGGAGGGTGAGGAGAGGGGGCCGGCAGAGTTTTCTATTGACAGAATCTGAAGGACCTGAGTGCAAGAGAGAACTGTAGGAAAGGGAAGGGGTGGCCACTACATTGCTTTCACGGCCCAGCTCTAAGCAGGCGGACTGACTGATTTCAATGACAGCTGCAGCTCCCCCTTTCTGTACGGGCTTGGAACTCCACTCCTGGCAGTCCCCCCCTAATGGCAACTCTGAGTGTAAATCTGCTCAATGAGAGGCAGTATATAATTGGTTGTTGTGGGCCACTGCATTGGATGTTAACTCACCCTAGAGTGCTAATGTGACATTCTCCATTGATGAACATATCTAATGTACTACTACAAACTAGAAAACAAGGGATATTTCTGAAGAATGGCCTGTTTGTGCTTTGAAAGTAGGTTAGGCCTAAGGATTGAAAAATTAAACAAACTGTAAGTTTCAGTATTATGTGGGCACAAAAAATAATAATGTAAATGAAAATAATATCTTATTAAACTAATATGCACAGTTATCTTATATGACGCATTTAAATATTTTATAATATAGCACCTAAGATTTGAGCGCAGCTTACAGTTCTGGAATCATAATTTTTATAAACTGTTTTAACTGATGTTTGGCAGTAACACTTTTTTTTTTTTTTTTTTTTTTTTTTAAATCAGCAAACACAAAACACATACAATATTCTGTACAAGCATGGGTGTAGCTATAGTGGGTGCAGGGGGTGCCATTGCTATGGGTCCCAGATGCTTAGAGGGCCCAGATGTAGGTTGTATACAGTGCCTTGCTAAAGTTTTTACCCCCCTTTGCATCTTTCATGTTTTGTTGCCTCACAACCTGGAATTAAAATGTATTGTTTGAAGATTTGCATCATTTCATTCACAGAACATAGCTACAACTTTGAAGGTTTTTTTTTTTTTTGTGAAGCAAACAACAAATAGGACAAAATAACAGAAAACTTCAGCGTGCATAACTATTCACGGGTTCAGTACGATATGCCGGCGGTCGGGCTCCCGGCGACTAGCATACCGGCGCCGGGAGCCCGACCGCCGGCTTACCGACAGTGTGGCGAGCGCAAATGAGCCCCTTGCGGGCTCGCCCCGCTACGGGCACAGTGGCACGCTATGTGCACCACACTATTTTATTCTCCCTCCAGGGGGGTCGTGGACCCCCACGAGGGAGAATAAGTGTCGTATGCCGGCTGTCGGGATCCCGGCGCCGGTATACTGTGCGCCGGGATCCCGTCAGTCGGCTTACAGAAGACCACCCCTATTCACCGCCCTAAAGTCAGTACTTTGTAGAGCCACCTTTTTCGGCAATTACAGCTGCAAGTCGCTTTGGAGAAGTCTCTATGAGCTTGCCACATCTTGCCACTGGGATTTTTGCCCATTCTTCAAGGCAAATCTACTTCAGCTCCTTTATGTTGGATGGTTTCCGCTTGTGAACCGCAATCTTCAAGTCTGACCACAGATTCTCAATTAGATTGAGATCTGGGTTTTGACTAGGCCATTCCAACACATTTTAAATGTTTCCCCTTAAACCACTCAAGTGTTGCTTTAGCAGTATACTTAGGGTCATTGTCCTGCTGGAAGGTGAGCCACCATCCCAGTCTCAAATCACAGGCAGACTGAAACAGGTTTTGCTCAAGAATATCCCTGTATTTAGCACCATCCATCTTTCCCTCAACTCAAAACAGTTTCCCAGACCCTACTGCTGAAAAACATCCCCACAGCATGATGCTGCCATTACCATGTGTCACTGTGGGGATGGTGTTTTTGGGTTGATGGGATGTGTTGGTTTGCGCCAGACATAGCATTTTCCTTGGTGGCCGTAAAGTTCAATTTTAGTCTCATCTGACCAGAGCACCTTTCTCCATACATTTGGGGAGTCCTCAACATGCCTTTTGGCAAACTCAAAACGTGCCTTTTTTTTTAACACTAAGTAATGGCTTTTTTCTGCTCACTCTTCCATAAAGCCCAGGTTTAGGGAGTGTACAGCTTATTGTGATCACATGCGCAGATATACCAGTCTCTGCTGTGGAACTCTGCAGCTCCTTCAGTGTTACCTTTTGGTCTCTGTGCTGCCACTCTGATTAATGCCCTCCTTGCCCGGTCTGTGAGTTTTGGTGGTCGGCCCTCGCTTGGCAGGTTTGTTGTGGTACCATGTTCTTTCCATTTGAAGATGATGGATTTGATGGTGCTCCGGGGGATCATCAAAGATTTAGATATTTTTTTATAACCCAACCATGACTTGTACTTCTCAACAACTTTGTCCCTGACTTGTTTGGAGAGCTCCTTGGTCTTCATGGTGTGATGCCTCTTGCTTAGTGGTGTTGCAGCCTCTGGGGCCTTTCAGAAAAGTTGTGTTTATACTGACAGATCATATGACACTTAAATTGCACACAGGTGGACTTAATTTCACTAATTGTGTGACTTCTGAATGTAATTGGTTGCACCAGAACTTTTGAGGGGTTCCATAGCAAAGGGGGTGAATACATATGCACATGCCAATTTTCCAATTTTTATTTATAAAAATAATTTTTTATATAAATTTTTCTCATTTCACTTCACCAACTTAGACTATGTTGTGCATATCCATCACATAAAATTCAGATTAAAAAAAAAAAAAAATTACAGGTTGTAATGTAACAAAATAGGTAAAAGCCAAGGTGGTGAATACTTTAGCAAGGCACTGTAGTTGTCTACTAAGTTCCTAGAATTACCTACTAAGCAATTGGGTTGGACCTTCTGCCATTCCTAGATGGGGTGGGTGACATTTCATATTTAGTGAATGATGTGTGTAGATAATGTTATAATGGTAAGGGGTACTGTAAGGCTGCATAATTTGAACTGGGCCTTGTAATTTTGTATAATACTAACTGGAAGGAATTGCAATGTTACATAATATGGACTGGGGAAATGTAATGTGACACAGTATGACCTGGAGGCACTATAGTGTGGTGTAATATGAAACGGGGAGACTACTGTCAAAGTGTATACTTTTTACCTGGGGTTGTTTGTACTCCCCCCCCCCCCCCCCCCCCCCCCCCCCCTCCATCTGGGGGGTCTGATAGTCACACAGAATAACCTTTATACCAGTAATAATTACTGGGAAATGATACATATTCATTATATGTGATACTATTTCATCTGTGACCTTCTGACTAATATACACTAGCAGTAGTATAGTGAACCACTTTCTATCAAACTCATTTTTGACAGGTGCCACGCCTACTCTCCGCCCAGACCCCATCACCACCCATAACAAACCCCCGACACTCCCACTTTTCATCTCTTTCTGTTGCTGTTTTATATAAAATAAGCTTACAAAATCAGTTATAAGCGCTTTTTATACACTGTGTATTATCACTGATGATGCAACGATGTATATTATTTCAAAATGATTTATAAAATAAACGTGCGAGCTAGGAATGTTTTTTTATTGGATTATAGCGTGATATCTATAAAAGTGTATACTGCTATGTCTGCGAACAAAATATCGGATGTGTTACAACAGTCTGCTAACCGAAAAATCATATGAAGAATGCGTATTACACTGTATTAAAACCGGGAAGTTATAGCGGCATTGATAAGTTTTATGCATCGAATAAAGACGTGTTTAAAAGGAGCGATATAAAAGAATGGCTGCAAAAACAAGATACTTATATATTACATAAGCCGGTCAGGAAAAACTATAAAAGGAATATGATCTGCGTATCGGATATAAATCAACAATGGCAATGCGACTTGGTTTCGCTCATAGATCTTGCAAAGTACAATGACGGATTTAAGTACATACTACCCATCATCGATATTTTCAGTAAGAGGTCGTGGGCTGAAATCCTAATGACTAAGAATGCTACAGCCGTCGCTAATGCTTTTGAAAAAATATTTCAGCAGGGTTACGTACCAAAGAATCTACAAACCGACTGCGGTAAAGAGTTTCTAAACAAAACCTTAAAAAAAGTGTTAAAAAAATACGATATACACCATTTTACGACTAATAACGATGTAAAGGTTGCTGTCATAAAACGCTTTAATAGAACTTTAAAAACACGGACGTGGCGCTATTTCACAGCGCATAATACTTACAGATATATAGATGTTTTACAGGCCTTTATATGCAGCCACAATAACACGTACCACAGAACGATTAAGTGCGCTCCATTTGAAGTGAAGCCCTCTAACGCTTTGAGGATTTTCAAGACTGTGTACGGCGATTACTTTAAATACGGTAAACAAGCGCTACGTTTTAACAATCGGTGAGCACGTGCGCATATCCAAATATAAGGATATATTTCAGAAAGGGTATGAACAGAATTTTTCTGAGGAAATATTTGTCATACAGGATGTGAACACTAAAGGTGTTAAGCCGCTTTATAAGTTGACTGATCTCTACGGCGAAACCATTACAGGCAGGTTTTACCCCGAAGAACTTCAATGCATACCCAAAGACCATAATAGAATTTACAAAGTGGAAAAGATTTTAAAAAATAAGACAGTTAAAGGTTGAAAATACGCGTTCGTCAAGTGGCGCGGATACCCCGCAAAATTTAACAGTTGGGTAGCGGCAGCGGAGTTAAAAGATATATAAAGTGCATTACCCTCTAAACAAGGTGAGCTATGGATGACAAATCGTTTTACATAACTTTGCCCCGCAATGCTTCGGCCTATACTTTCCCGCAGAATAAGATATCTAACTATACAACAAAGCTTGCAAAGTCGATACACTTAAGCGGTGAGTGGGAAGTCGCTCTTACAGAGATACAATATCCGCACACATGGAATACTTTGGATATACAGGATTGTAGGTTACAAATAACACAGGACGTTATGCTAACCAATTCAGTTGTGGAATTCACAACAGTGTGCGTTAAACCCGGGTTTTCTAAACCAATCGAAGTGCTGCTGGATGTAATCAATGCGGAAATTGACCGTCATAAACTGGATGGCGGATTAAGGCTAGTGTACGAACCGCTTGAAGATTTTCTAGATTAAATACTCTACTGCCCGTGGGTACGCTGTAGATTTTCATCCCAACGCGGTCGATCACGTATTTCGCATTGCCGTTTAGCAAAGCCTGCGCGTGTCCAATTCGCACGGCCGGTGAAACCTGCACTCTTTTCACGAACAAGGACGCCGCTGTGATCTGTATTTTAAAGGCATCCACTTCAGCTGACATTAAGCAGAATGAGTCTTTGTTTCTGGTGAGTTTAATCTTCAGGTCAACAGCGTTTAAAATTAATTTATGTTGATGGAAAAGGTCGCAGTGAAGCGGTCCTAGCAATTCAATAGTGCGACTCTGCTCTGTCGCTCCTGCTCGTTTTTTGAATCCCGTATTCGGTCCGTCCAGCACAGTGTTGTTAAATTTTTCAGCCAAATCTTTGTAAAATAATCCTGTTGTGTGCTTTGTTGACAAAGCGTCCGAGCTGTAATTCAATATAGTCTCAATGTACGCACGGTATGCGTAAAGATTGTTGGATTGTGATATGAGCCTATCGCCCAAAGTTACATCCACTTGGTTGAATAAAGTCGCTATGGGGTAATTAATAAGTGAGACCCGCGCACCTTGCGGTATCGGTGTGTTATCGGTTCGTACAATCTTGCACGTCACGTACAGCAGCGTGTTGTTCAGATCATAGTAGTGTTCGCCGCTGGCCGCTATATTAAACTCTAGCGGTGCTGTGTCTGATAACGCCGCTAAAGGTTGAACTTCAACGTATAGACTTTTCTCTATGCTAGTTTGTGTCGGGGGTACGTCAAAAAGATCCAGCTCAGTTTTTGCACATTAAACGGACTCGTGGTGTATGAAAGACATGTTTAAAAAATATCACCAACGGTGCACTTCGACTTTTTCTTCTTCTTTGAGTTGCGTCGTCTCTGGTTTTTATTTAAAAAGGGTATCTCCCAAGGCAGAAGTGATATCACACGCTTCCGTTTTCTTTTAGACACACCTTTTCTTGTATATATTAGGCCTGATCAATCTTGTTTTGCTTGGTTCGACTCATGTATTTTATTAATTACGGCCGTTGTGGCTTGTCCGATAACGTCTTTTTTTCAATATTACGTGCGGCTGTCTTCATATGCGGTTTAGCTAACTCTAAACCTCTCCGGAAGACTTCGAAAAATACAGACTAAACCGCAGCCGTACATGTACGCGCTGCCGTGAAAACCGGGTAATCTATTACCAGCTTGCGTATTATAATATTGTGCGTAGAGGTCCGGATCACCATAATTTTTAACAGCGACCATTCTGTTTAGTTAATAAATATAGTTTTTGCGACGTCTGAAGTGTAGTTTCACAATCACTTTACCAAACTTAAATGATATGTTCTTGTTCTGGTCGTCCTTTATCTCTATGACGACTGTGTCAAAATGCGCTTTGCACAAAGGTATGTAATCTGGCTTCTCATATCGTATTGTGATCACTTCGTTGTTATATCCCTTAATTTTAACTGTGCGTAGTAGCGGTAGGTAGCTATCACCGACCCTCTGATGTTCGATAATGTCAGTATATACGTACAGCATATATTGGTCTCCCTTGATGTCTGTGCATGGCTTAGAAATCTAAGTTTTAGGCTGTAAATCAAGTATACTCGTCAGTTTATCACCTGCTGAAAGATGATACAGCCGCTTACTGTCGCATGATACAACACGTTCAAGCGGTTCGTACACTAGCCTTAATCCGCCATCCAGTTTATGACGGTCAATTTCTGCATTGATTACATCCAGCAGCACTTCGATTGGTTTATAAAACCCGGGTTTAACGCACACTGTTGTGAATTCCACAACTGAATTGGTTAGCATAACGTCCTGTGTTATTTGTAACCTACAATCCTGTATATCCAAAGTATTCCATGTGTGCGGATATTGTATCTCTGTAAGAGCGACTTCCCACTCACCGCTTAAGTGTTCCGACTTTGCAAGCTTTGTTGTATAGTTAGATATCTTATTCTGCGGGAAAGTATAGGCCGAAGCATTGCTGGGCAAAGTTATGTAAAACGATTTGTCATCCATAGCTCGTCTTGTTTAGAGGGTTATGCGCTTTATATATCTTTTCATTCCGCTGCCGGTACCCAACTGTTAAATTTTGCGGGGTATCCGCGCCACTTGACTAACGCGTATTTTCGACCTTTAACCGTCTTATTTTTTAAAATCTTTTCCACTTTGTAAATTCTATTATGGTTTTTGGGTATGCATTGAAGTTTTTCGGAGTAAAAACTGCCTGTAATGGTTTCGCCGTAGAGATCCGTCAATTTATAACACCTTTAGTGTTCACATCCTGTATGACAAATATTTTCTCAGAAAAATTCTGTTCATACCCTTTCTGAAATATATCCTTATATTTGGATATGCGCACGTGCTCACCGATGTTAAAACGTGGCGCTTGTTTACCGTATTTAAAGTAATCACCGTACACAGTCTTGAAAATCCTCAAAGCGTTAGAGGGCTTCACTTCAAACGGAGCGCACTTAATCGCTCTGTCGTACGTGTTATTGTAGCTGCATATAAAGGCCTGTAAAACATCTATATATCTGTAAGTATTATGCGCTGTGAAATAGCACCACAGCCGTGTTTTTAAAGTTCTATTAAAGCATTCTATGACAGCAGCCTTTACGTCGTTATTAGTCATAAAATGGTGTATGTCGTATTTTTCTAACACTTTTTTTAAGGTTTTGTTTAGAAACTCTTTACCGCAGTCGGTTTGTAGACTCTTTGGTACGTAACCCTGCTGAAATATTTTTTCAAAAGCATTAGCGACGGCTGTAGCATTCTTAGTCATTAGGATTTCAGCCCACGACCTCTTACTGAAAATATCGATGATGGGTAGTATGTACTTAAATCCGTCATTGTACTTTGCAAGATCTATGAGCGAAACCAAGTCGCATTGCCATTGTTGATTTATATCCGATACGCAGATCATATTCCTTTTATAGTTTTTCCTGACCGGCTTATGTAATATATAAGTATCTTCTTTTTGCAGCTATTCTTGAATATCGCTCCTTTTAAACACGTCTTTATTCGATGCATAAAACTTATCAATGCCGCTATAACTTCCCGGTTTTAATACAGTGTAATACGCATTCTTCATATGATTTTTTCGGTTAGCAGACTGTTGTAACACATCGAATATTTTGTTCGCAGACATAGAAGTATACACTTTTATAGATATCACGCTATAATCCAATAAACGACATTCCTAGCTCGCACGTTATTTTATAAATCATTTTGAAATAATATACATCGTTGCATCATCAGTGATAATACACAGTGTATAAAAAGCGCTTATAACAGATTTTGTAAGCTTATTTCATATAAAACAGCATCAGAAAGAGATGAAAAGTGGGAGTGTCGGGGGTTTGTTATGGGTGGTGATGGGGGCGGAGAGTAGGCGTGGTACCTGTCAAATGAGTTTGATAGAAAGTGGTTCACTATACTACTACTAGCCTTTCCATGCAGTCTTCTAATATATATTTGTCTTATACCACAACAGCCCACAGACAGAAGGTCCCAGCTGATATGCATTATGCGTCTCAGCTACAGTCCTATGTGAGCTACACACGCGAACTCTCTACTATTGCCTGGGCCAAAACCACCCAAATATTACTCCTTGACAAAATCCGTCAAGTAACCTCGTTACTTAAACTATATTGCATTATACATAGGATTTAAACATTCAAATCATTCTTACCCTCAGTTGTAATGAACCATATAAAGTATAACATCTTTTACTCCATAAAAAGTAACTGCAATACTATAGATGACTTATATGTGGATAATTACAAATAATGCAATATAGATTACCTGGTCAGATACACAATAGTTTAACACCTCAGAAGTGAATTCCCAACTTGATCCCAGTAATGTATTACCCCATTTTGTTGCTAAGTAAACTTAAATGCAGATTCTAGGTGTTCCTTGCTAGTATATGATCTTGTTGTGCATGCAGATATGTATGTGTGAATATATGAATGCAAGAAAGATATGCTAGTGTTATCAGATTGTGCTCTTCCCTGTGTACATGTGTGTAGATGGCTGTTCCAGAAAGCATAGTGAGAAACGTCTGTGTGTGTCTGTGGCATGTATTGTTAGGGGATGATAGAGTGTGTGTGTGTGTGTGTGTGTGTGTGTGTGTGTGTGTGTGTGTGTGTGTGTGTGTGTGTGTGGCATTTATTGTTAGGGAATACATTTTTAACATGCACTTGGCTAATCTATGGATTAACTGATAAGTGCTGGATGATCATCTACCTGAAAAAGGTCTAGTGTGTGTGTGTGTGTGTGTGTGTGTGTGTGTGTGTGTGTGTGTGTGTGTATATGTGTGTTAAAAGGTCATCAGTATGTGTATAGAGATGGACAGATGAAAGCAGACAAAGGGAGAAAGCAGTGTCCATTGTAATTGTAATAGGCCAGCCCATGTGCAGACACAGTGCAGGCATAACATACAGAAATAGTAAAGATATAAGTCAAAAGGAGAGATGATTTAAAGTGAAGGTAAATAAAGGTAGAGTGTGTTATAGTATAGTCAAAAGTATGGTTACCTTCCAAAGAAAGTGTTTTGTCGAGTGGATTTCCAGAAGCCAGGTCAGTGTTGTGTCCTGTAATGTAGTGTCAGGGAAAGAAAGCATGTTTTGGGTGAGGGGGCTTTATATAACCTTTCCCAGCATGCACCTCACCAACCTACCCCCACAGCTGCACATGGCTTGGAAGTGTGACATAAGATCCATTGCTGGCTAGGTGTCATTTCCTGTTCTTTGTATTACTATAGCTCATGTTACGATCAATACAGTATGTTTCCTTTGTTCTATATACAGCTGATTTATTCCCAGTGTATTTCTTAATCTGCGCAAGCACAGTCTTGCGCATGCTCACCTTATTAGTGGCGCTGAGCAGACGCGAATATCGATGCTCCTTCACAACTACAATGTGGCATAAAATGATCTGCAGCCACTACATTGTGGTATAATATAAAGTGGAGGCACTACACTGTGGTATAATGAAGTGAAGACACTTCAGAGTGAAATAACATGTACTGGGGACACTATGTGGCGTAAGGTGTAGTGTAAGGTGTAGTGGCAGCACTGCAATGTGAATTAGGGCACTACTATGGGACATACGATTAATTAGGACACTACTATGGGACATAAAATGAACTAGGGCATTACTATAGTGCATACAATTAACTATGAAATTACTATAGAGCATAAAATAAACAACTAACAACTGCTGAAGGGAAGGTTTTAACTGTAAAAGGACGATTCTCCGTGATGCACGGGACAGCTACACAAATTCAAACAACATACGTCTCCAAAATACCAAGATTTCTCTTACATCCTAAAGGATACTGGAAATACATTTAGTACCATGGGGTATAGACTGGTCCACTAGGAGCCATGGGCACCTCAAGAATTTGATAGTGTGTGCTGGCTCCTCCCTCCATGCCCCTCCTACCAGACCCAGTTTCACGCTTATGGAAGCTCCTGAAGAGTTTTTCTGCATTTTTTCTGTTATTTTCAGGCAGGACTGGTTGGCACCAGCCTGCCTGCTTCATGGGACTTGGGGGGGGGGGGGGGGGGGAATGGCCCAACTTCTTGAAGGGTTAATGGTCCCGTTCCCCGCTGACAGGACACTACCTCCTGAGGGAACTATTCGCAAGCCCCACCATGGCGACCGTACATTCCTGCAGCACGCCGCCACCCCTAACAGAGCCAAAAGAGTGGTGAGTACTAAGCCAGCGTCCCGGTTAGCGGGTCACCGGCCATTAGGGTACGGAGACGCACGGCTTCTAACCGGGGTGGACTGCGTCTCCAGATTCAGTACACAGTGCAGACGCACAGCTTCTGAGGGGGTGAACTGAGTCTCAGTACACTGTGCACAGTACCCACACTGGCAAACACAGACTTAAAACGGATCTGACTCCATTTTAAGCACTAAATTACCTCAGCCAGTATAAAAAATGCGGGAAGCCTGCGCGTGATAGAGGGGGCAGGGCTTCACTGTAAGCGGATCCAGCAGCTCACCAGCGCCATTTTCCCTCTGCAGTGGACACAGATGCTGACTGACAGAAACGCGCAGCTCCTCCGGAGTGACTCCAGATTACCTCAGCGGTACCAGGGGGTCATAGCAGGGGGGAGCAATTATTAGTGTACCGGCTAAGCTTAGCATTAGTGATAAGGGCACTGGGTGCTGGGTCTATATTATCTCTGTCTCTCCCTGGAAAGGCTCTTTGTGGGTTAATTGTGCTTTTAACCTTTTCGTGTGTGTGTGTGTGCTGTCACATTTACAATATGTCAGGCAAAGTGTGTTTCATGTATGGCAGAGTGTTCCTCTTCCCCAGGGGGCTCACTACTATGTACTCAGTGTAGTGTACCTTCCCAGGCTAGCGGGGTTGAACCAGCATGGCTGGATTCCATTAAAGGAATGATTTCCAATATTTCTACTAAATTGTCCCGCAATGAGAAAGCGACGCAATACTTAAGACAGTCTGTGGATGAGTTTATGAACAGAGACTCAGTCCCCAAACCAGCGTCTCAGACCCCTACCATTTGTCTGCAAAAATGTACTCTGGCCCATATCCTGCAGTCTGACCCTGATGATGCTGGGTCAGACATGGAGGAGGGGTTGGTGGCCTCAGAGGGGGGGATGCTGCTCTGTCACAGGGAATAGAGGCTCTTATAGAAGCTATCAGAGACGTTCTGCAAATTCCTGATAAGGTGACAGGAGTGTGAGGTATCTTATTATTAAAAATCCTCAGTCTCTTTTCCTGTGTCAAAGGAACTGAATACCCTGTTTGGAGAACTGTGGGTTAATCTTGATAGGAAATTTCAAATCCCTAAGAGGTTACTCTCATCCTTTCCTTTTCCTCCTGAGGATAGGAAAAAATGGGAAAGTCCACCGGTCAGTTTCCAGGCTATTACGGAAAATAGTTTTGCCTGTCATTGGTGCAGCCTCCCTGAAAGACATTACTGATCGTAGAATTGAGACCACACTCAAATCTTTTAAAACAGCTGCTGGGGTGGCCCAGAGACACACTCTAGCATGTGTGTGGATCACTAAAGCCATTGCTAAATGGTCAGGTAACCTAAATGAAAAGAGTTAGATTCCTTATCTGGGGGGGGGGGGGGGGGAGAGAGATTGTTTTACTCTTACATATATACAGGACTCTGCAAACTTCATGGTGGAAGCCATAATAGAAATAGGCTTGCTTAATGCACACACCACGGCTATGGCAGTGTCGGCATGCAGGGGCTTGTGGCTACGCCAGTGGACTGCTGGTGCGGACTCCCGGAAAGGCCTACCATTTACAGGAGAGGCATTATTTGGAGATGTACTGGATAAATGGATCGCCAAAGCTACTGCGGCTAATTCCACATATCTTCCTTCCGCAGCTCCACCAGCCAGGAAAACCTACTCAGCTTCCAATTTGCAGTCCTTTCGGACTACTCCGAGATCAGGGGTGAAATCTGAACCTTCCGAAATCTCACTTAGAGCCAACACGGAGGCTTCCATTCCTGGTAATGATACTGGACATGGAGTCGCAGAAAGTGTTCCTTCCGTTGGAAAAGGAATTGGTAATCCAGTCGATGGTTCGGGATGTCCTGAAGCCAACCTGGATATCGGTGCATCTATGCATTCGCCTTCTGGGGGAAATGGTAGCCTCTTACGAGGCGCTTCAGTACGGAAAATTTCACGCAAGACCTTTCCAGCTCGATCTGTTGGACAAATGGTCCAGATCGCATCTTCACATGCACCAGAGGATCTGTCTGTCGCTAAGAGCCAGGATTTCTCTTCTATGGTGGCTTCAGACTTCTCACCTAATCGAAGGTCGAGGGTTTGGGATTCGGAATTGGATTCTGCTACCTACAGATGCAAGCCTCAGAGGTTGGGGAGCAGTCACCCAGGGAGTGCAGTTTCAGGGAAGATGGTCAAATCAGGAATTTGTCCTTCCAATCAACATTCTTGAACTCAGGGCTATATACAATGCGCTTCTGCAGGCCTCATATGTTCTTCGAGATCAGGCCATTCAGGTCCAGTCGGCCAATGTGACGGCGGTAACATACATAAACCAACAGGACGGAACGAAAAGCAGAGCAGCAATGTCTGAGGTGACAAGAATTCACCACTTGGCAGAAAAATACGCTGTGGCATTGTAATCGCTCTTCATTCCGGGAGTAGATAACTGGGAAGCAGACTTCCTCAGCAGACACAACCTGCACACAGGGGAGTGGGGCCTTCACCTGGAGTTGTTCAGGTGTTTGACACTTCAGTGGTGATATCCACAAATCGACATGATGGCCTCTCGTCTCGACAAGAAGCTCAAGTGGTATTGTTCCAGGTCGAGAGACCCACAGACAGTGGCGGTAGATGCCCTGACGACTCCATGGGTCTATCAGATGGTGTACGTGTTTCCTCCACTTCCTCTGATCCCCAAGAATTCTCAAAAGAATAAAAACTGAAAAGATTCAAGCAATACTCATTGCTCCGGACTGGCCAAGGCGGGCCTCGTGCGCTGATCTTCTAGAGATGCTACTCGAAGATCCGTGGCCTCTACCTCTTTGCGAGGATCTTCTGCAACAGGGCCCGTTCGTCTATCAAGATTTACCGTGGCTATGTTTGATGGCATGGAAGTTGAACAGATGATTCTAGCCCAGAGAGGGATCCCTGACAAGGTCATTCCGACTATGATCCAAGCCAGAAAGGAGGCAACGCCTAAACATTACCACCATATTTGGAAAAAATATGTCTCTTGGTGTGAGAGCAGAAAATGTTCTGTGGTTGAATTTCATTTGGGACATTTACTGCTTTTTCTGCAGCCAGGTGTGGATGTGGGCCTACATCTGGGCTCCATAAAAGTCCAGATTTCGGCCTTATCCATTTTCTTTCAGAAACAATTGGCTTCTCTCCCTGAGGTCCAGACGTTCTTGAAAGGTGTTCTGCACATCCAACCTCCCTTTGTGCTTCCCACGGCACCATGGGATCTCAATTTGATTCTGCAGTTCCTCCTATCGATCTGGTTTGAACCGTTACAGGCGGTAGATGTAAATTATCTTACGTGGAAGACCGTCACACTGTTGGCCTTGGCTTCAGCAAGCCATGTGTCGGAGCTGGGGGCGTTGTCTCACAAGAGCCCCTATTTAATTTTCCATGAAGACAGAGCTGAACTCAGAACTGGTCAGCAATTTCTTCCTAAAGTGGTGTCTGTGTTTCACATTAACCAACCTATTGTGGTTCTGGTTGTTACTGACACCTCTACTACAGTACTTCAAAGTCTTTGGATGTTGTGAGGGCTTTAAAGGTGTATGTAAAGAGAACAGCTTGTCACAGAAAATCGGACTCTCTGTTTGTTCTTTATGATCCCAATAAGATTGGGTGTCCTGCTTCAAAGCAGTCCATTGCGCGCTGGATCAGGTTTACTATCCAGCATGCTTATTCCATGGCAGGATTGCCCGTTCCAAAATCTGTACAGGCCCACTCTACTAGGTCGGTGGGTTCATCCTGGATGGCTGCCAGGGGTGTCTCGACTTTACAGCTCTGCCATGCAGTTACTTGGTCAGGTCAGGTCACGTTTGCTAAGTTCTACAGGTTCGATACTTTGGCCTCTGAGGACCTTCAGTTTGGTCAATAAGTTATGCATGAACCTGAGCACTCTCCCATCCGGTTTGGGAGCTTTGGTACTTCCCCATGGTACTAAATGGATTCCCAGTATTCTCTAGGACATAAGAGAAAATAGGATTTTAATTACCTACTGGTAAATCCATTTTTTTTTGTAGTCCTTTAGAGGATACTGGGCATCCACCCGATGCTTCGTACCTCCTGCACTGTTACTTGGTTAAGTATTGTTGTTTGGTTCAGCTGTTTGCTGTTTCTTGTTTCAAGTTTGATTAGCATGACTTTCCTCTTGTTTCATGTGTGCTGGTTCGGAATCTCACCACTATCCTTTTATATCCTTCTCTCAAAGTATGTCCATCTCCTCGGGCACAGTTTCCTGGACTGGTTCTGGTAGGAGGGGCATGTAGGGAGGAGCCAGCACACACTATCAAATTCTTGAGATGCCCATGGCTCCTACTGGTCCTGTCTATACCCCATGGTACCAAATGGATTCCCAGCATCCTCTACGGAATACGAGAAAAGGATTTACCGGCAGGTAATTAAAATCCTATTTTTAGTGGGTGTTAAGTGATAGGGTAAAGCATTGCTACTAAGCAATTAAGTTTTCATATAACAATTTCTTAACAGAACACTTTAAAAGGAAAAAAAAAATGAAAAGCGTGTGATGCACAGGATTTTATATTCACTTTCTGGAGAATCACCATTACGGTAAAGACCATTTTTAAAATATCACTATGGGACCCACAAATATCTGGCTGTGCACTGTGTACAACAGTAATGTTCTATAATAACAATATACACGTTACTCCCATGATCTTGGAAGCCAATCAAATTACTGTAAGCCGTATTATTTATTTATGTGACTGGCAAAGCCTCCTTGGTGCTCTGCACTTTCTGGAATGATTTCTTTGAATTACAGTATCTGACTTGTGCAAATATACAGTATGCATGTTAAATTGCATTATGTAGCTGTGACTTTCTGGCAGAAAGAAGTGTATGTTTTTCATAATTATGAGATATCTGAAATTATATAATGTGGTTCCAATAGTTTTTTCCTGCTTTTCAGTTATTACAAAGACGACTACATAGAGATTGTGACCTACAGTTCCCTGAAGAGAGGTAAGCTTTGCCTTTAGTATATATACTCCCCATATGCCATCATTTTTTTGTTTCCATTTCATTACACTTACACTCTTACTGACAATTTTGTCACTAACATGTTTTCTCTTTCTTTCAGCCCCTTACAATTACAAATAACTGAAATAGTGTAGCGGGTGAGTATTTTATCTTTTGTGCCGGGTTATTTAAATGAATAGTTTCATACAGGTTGAAAATCAGACGTTCTAATGATTGAGACAGTTAATTGCAATGGAGGGTGGTCTGAAGCGTGCCTGACTGATCTCCCTTCCTGCTGATCTAACCAGGTGGGAATTTTCTGTTCACCAATCCAGTGTCGCACTGGACACATGATATTGCGCAACCTACGATGATCCTCTTTTCAAACTCTGTTAGCTCCCTCCAGCAGGCATTTCATTATCAAATGATCTAATCCCCTCTACCCATTTTATACCTTCACAAATGTGTCTGCTGAGGGAGCACACCATTTTGCTTGCGCGGAAGGGTGGGAGTGGGGGTGTCCAATCACTTCTGTCTACAGTGTGTGTGTGTGTGTGTGTGTGTGTGTGTGTGTGTATATATAAATCGCCTGAACCATAAAGACTAGGAACTTGAAATTTGGACAGTAGTTTGCTTATGTGACCTAAGCATCCACTAAGAAGGTATTTTTTTAAATTCCACCCACAAAGGGGTTAAAAGGGGTGAGCTAACTCCCCCCTCACAGAGGAGAGTTAAGACAGCCCACCCAGCTGGGGCTATAAAGAACGCATGGTGCCAGCGATACCAAGTTGCGGAGCGGGGAGGACACAATGCTCTGTTCCTGGACTTCCTTGCAGTGACAGTTGCAGAGCACTCCATTATTCAAATAGGGGAGCCACATCAACTGCCACTCGTTAACACTGTCAAACATCGCTGAGTGTGGCTCTCCTATTTGAATAATGGACTGCTCTAAAACTGCTACTGGCAAGGAAGTGCAGCCTTATGGTTCAGGAGATTTTGTGAACTAAACATTGCCGAACCTTACAGAGAACAATAGGAGGAAAGGAGAGAGAGGTATTTTGACTCTTAAAGTTCATACACACTGGCCTATATATCGGCCGTTCTATTGAAGTCCAATATATCAAATATATCGCTCAGTGTGTATGAGCGATACGTCGTTTACAGACATATCACGTTGGCCCTGCAGCACATCCTACTGTCAATATATCTAACAATATATTGGCACATCGTACACATTTGCTGCAGACGCTGCTTTTTAGGGAAAGGTTCTCGCGTGATCGTAGAAGCAAACCCGGGAAACATAGAAGACTGCACCCAAGGTGGGGTGGCTTCAGGAAGAAGGGGGCGCGTGAAGAAGAAGTAAACAGTGTATTCAATCTGTCTAACCATATCCTCACTAAGGGGGAGATCTCCCTTTTGTCACTGGGTCTATCATTTGTGCCAACGTCTAAGCATGATGATTTCAACCTAGCGGTTGATCATTATAAATTTGGCCGGAAATTGAGATTTAGAGGGTTCTTTTGTGATGCAACCAGTGACAAGGGTGATGATATGACCAGTTCTTCCCTGTTGAAGAAACCAAGCTTATTTGATCCGCCAACATGCAGCCCTTGCTTTAAGATTCTTGAGAGATAATGATAAAATTGTCATCAGGCCCGCCGACAAAGGCGGTGCCGTAGTAATTTAGAATGTAGAGGATTATGATAAGGAGGTCAAGCTTCAACTTTCCGACCTTACTGTATATATGAAATGTGGATACAACTCGATGCCACTTGTGAAAAGAAGGGCGGATTCTCTGATTGAGAGATCAGTCAGTCAGGGATGGCTGACTGAACAGATATCACATTTTTTGAAGGTTGACTTCCCAATTTGTCCTATGTTATAGGCGCTTCCCAGGGTCCATAAGACCCTGGTCAATCCCCCTGGTAGACCTATTATATCTGCCATGGGGTCCCTATTACAACAACTAGCCATGTTCGTGGATGGCTTCTTGCAAGAACTTATATCTTTCAGACCTAGCAATTTAAAGGATACAGGGTATTTTTTGACCAAGATCTTGACTTTGGGAGACATTAAGGAGGAAACTTTGTTGGTGACACTTGATGTATCTTCCTTTATATACCATCATACCGGACGACTTAGGGCTTGAGGCGGTTAGAAAATTTTTAGTGTCTGCTGGGACAGCCACCATCCCGATTGAGTGTATCTTGTAGTTTTTGGAGTTAATTCTGACCAATTATCACTTCATGTACTAAGGAGAATATTATATGCAATGTTCATGGACAGCCATGGGCTCTAATGTGGCCCCTGCATATGCAGGTATATTCATGCAAGAGTATGAGACCACCCATATCTTGTCGGTCTTTGGTAGCAAGATTGTTTATTATAAACGCTTCATAGATGATATCTTAATGCTGTGGGATGGCACTGAACTTTATTTTCGTAGTATGTTGGAGGATTTAAATAATTAAAACTCCACTGTACGCTTTACGGGACATTTGGACACTGTGTGCATTAATTTTTATATCTGACTATATTTTGTGATGGCAAGAGGTTGGGAAGAACCCTATATAGGAAGGATACGGACCGCAACACAATCTTACACGCTAGGAGCAACCATCCACCATCTCTCAGATCCAGCCTACCTATCTCTGTTTATGCGAGTGCTGAGGAATAACACAGATCCAGCAAATGCTGAAGTACAGATTTCAGAAATGATTACTCACTTCCTGGAAAGGGGATACAAAATGACTACTATTAAGACTTGCCTAGAGAGGGCTCTGTCTAGGCTCCAAGAGGTGAAACCAATGAAAGAAGCGCGTATGATATACGTTACTCAATTTGATGCAAAATCATCTGGTATCCGGAACTCATTGAGGAGGCACTGGCTGCTATTGAAGTTCGATCCAAAATTTAAGGGTATGTTTGAACATCCACCCATGATGGCCTATAGATGTGGATGCAACTTGAAGCAATTACTGATGCACCCAGCAAGACAGACTGTGTGTGGCGACAATAGCTGGTTGAGCGCACAGAGAAAGGGTTGCGTCAAGTGCCTGTGGTGTGTGACCTGCAGGTCTCTGTTAGTGGGTGATAAGTTCCCAAATCCTCTGAGTGGAAAACCAATCAGTATCCGCCACCATTTACACTGTCGGTTAGATCACGTGATTCACATGCTGCTGTGTCCATGCGGTCTACCCTATGTGGGGATGATCACCTGTACTTTTAGAGAGAGGATGGCGAATAATCGCAGCTCAATCCATCAAGCACTCCTCACGGGACGCACTGACAAACCGGTTGCCCAACACTTCTTGGATGCAGGACACCAAGTGTCATCCCTGAAGTGTAGAATTATCCATTGGGTACCAATTCCTAGAAGAGGAGGAGATCAAGCACTCTTGTTAAAAAATTGGAAGCCAGATGGATCCACAGATTGGGTTCAATTGCGCCAAATGGTTTAAATGAATCAAATCCACATAACTTTTTCTTCCGTTAAAGGAGGTCTTGATTTTTTTGTAATCAAGACAGGAGCATTTGCTCCTATTGTTGTTTCCTACGTTTTTTTTAGTAATTTTTTTTACCCTCTGGTTGAGTGAGCTCCCAGAGGATTATCTGACCGATACACCTATTGTTTTATGTTTTTTGTCTAATTTAGTTTTTTTGTGTTAAGTGTTGGCTAGTGGGGTTTTTTTCTGGATTCATTATATGTCGTTTTAGATATTTTTTTATGTCTTGTTGCTATGTTGTGAACTAGGTGGACACGATTAGTCTCAACCCTTAGAGTAGGTTATTACAGAGTTTAATGTATAAGGGATAGTCTATTAATTACACATAAAAAATATTTCTTGTCTACCTGGTCACACTAGCACTGGATACCGTGTATATATTTACTAATTGATCTTTAGTATAATTCTCTGGTGAGGGGACATGCGTAGTATGTATCAATGATTAAGATCCCCAGTTAATAAACAAGCAGCCTCTGCGCTCATGCCCACAAACTTGAGACACAGAGTATCCGTTTGTGACAGGTCTCCAGTGGCAGTGTCTTGGGACACTATGGGGCTGTGTAGAGTTTGTGGCCGCCTGTCTGGCTTGTGTTCCATATGACGCGGCTCTACTTCCGGTCCCGTGACGCTTGCGTTCCAAGGGCCAGAAGTTGATCGCGCTGTTGTGGACGTTTTGCCATGACAATGGTGAGATTAACATATAGATTGGTAAATGCTCAATTAGCTTAGTGATATCATTCAGGTGCTCGAAAGGAAGGGGTATTTCTGAGCAAGAAAAAAAGCAATTGGTTTCCCCAGCACCCTGAGTGATAACAGTAACCAGATATAAATCCCACATGATAATAGAATTCAGAGATCTTCGTTACACATATTTGTGCAAATGTGTGGTTAAGCCCCAAAGCCGCATCAAGGCCTCTCTGTATATTTGGGGTCCCTAGCGCTATATCTAGGTGCAGGGTGTGGCACCCCAAAACACCAGCATAAGCCAGAAAGCCCAGCATGGCATACCAGTGTAAAAAACTATAGTGTTAATAAATTAGTATTTAGGAAGCCGAAGCTATAGAGAGGGTGATATAAACATGAAATGTAATTAAAATAGAGAAATAGTGTTAGAAAATTAATAAGTGAAAAGTGTTAATAGAATGTAAAGGTATGCCACACTAAAGCTATCCAGCCCAGCCAGTCCAGAGGCACCACACCTCACACTTCCAATGGTGAGATTAAGCCAGATCGTTTTGCATCAGTGGGTTTTTTGTGTTGTGGATGTTAGCAGCTTATGTTCATCGTTCTTTTATTCTTTAACTCATGATTGATATTTAGTTGAGTACTACACATAAGATTGATAGGATGTGACGCCCGGTGATGACGTCACCAGTGGGCGTTTGGCGCCATTTACAAATGAGTTGTGGTGTGTATATATAGAGCCAGTCAGGCAGGACCAGCTTTGCTGCTGGATACCTGTGATTGCACATGCTTCTATTCTTTGTTGCTGTTGGTTAGTGCCTCCTGAAGAAGGCCCTTTGTGGGCCGAAAGCGCTTGAGAAGAATACCTCTTACTATGATGAGGACATTGTAAAGTATATTCTGAATAAATGAAGATTTGTATTTTGTGAATAAGTCTGGAGAGTGCCCCCTCCTTTTCTCTTTCTGTAATTACAATACCTTGGTATTTGAGTGGACACCCCAGCAGGATGGAAGATGAGAGTGCGACCTTTTGTATAAAATATATATGTGTGTGTGTGTGTGTGTGTGTGTGTGTGTGTGTGTGTGTGTGTGTAATTTCTTTATACACACGTACAAACCTGGTAATAAACAACTCATTCCTTGCTATGTTCAGGCAGGCAGGCAGGTGTGTTTTGCAACTTCCACACAAAGGCCTGTGCAGAGGGCTAAGTCCTAGTCTTTCGTGGTTGAGTAAACAAAATGTATAGCATTACTGTCAGTTGTTAACTCTTTCTGCTACAATCTCTTAGTACAAGCAACTTTTGTTTTACAGGCATAATTTCATTGTTTGAAGAATGAATTTGTAAAGGTTGCTGACAGCCACACGGAGCTTGTCTTGCCTGGATTGCACATACAGTAAGAGGGGAATTGCATCATTCCGATTATCACCTGCTGTAAAGTTATCATGTCTTGTTACCTATTAGGTTAAAACATGTAACGCAGACTCGCCCTGCTTCTTACTTAGCCGGAGGCTGGCTTTGCTCATGAGCCAGACAAATACCTGAAAAATCCTTTCCGTCCATAGGAATCAGTTTTCATGTGAATATTATTTACTCTGCTGAACACGACCTATCCATCGAACAGACTGGGGCTAGTGTAAAGTGCCTCACATAGGAAATGTTTGAAAAACTGAGACTATGAATTGCAGTTACTGAATGTCATATACAGTTATTTTGGTTCATGTACGTACAAAAGGGAAAGCTGATCACAGCAGTAGTGAATTCCTGTAAATACATTTTTTACTACAGGTGAATGGAAGCAGAGCGTGTATACCGATAAGCAGGGAGGATATCAACTACTTGTAACCTTACTGAATTGACTTTGTAACAGACTGAAGGAGTTTCAATAGTTTTCAGTTTGTTTATGGGACATTGTAAAAGGATATACTGGATATCAAAGTGCCATTATATTGTGTTAGTCATTTGTTTCAGGTTTATTTGTCTAGTTGTGTACACTTAAATCTGCTTCCTCTTTGCTTACAACGCCTCCCTAAGGACTCTTGCTTTAGAAAGCTGCCAGCAATGGGGAGTGAGTAGGCAGATAAATGCATTCTATACATGGTCACTGTTCATGCCGCTGTCACTTTAATGATGCGAAGGGAATGTTACCAGTAAGGTTTCATTTCTGTTTTTTAAGCAAAAGATTGTAATTGATATGTTAGTTTTAGGACACTGTAAATTTCTATGAGCATGGCATCTTACAGAGTGGCATAAAATATAATACAAATGATGTGATATTATGACATAAAGAATATTCGTTTTGCACTTCAATATAAATGGTAACCCTGACACTTGTGATATCACGGTACTATGATTTCTCCATATCTAGACTAGAAGGTGCTAAACTTTGCCCAGAACATTGCTCTGTGCTTGATGTGCACTTAGCAATGATACTTATACATGAACTGTAAAGAGTACTGAACTTATTAGTCAACTCTTAGTTCATCACTCACCCTGATTGGCGGAGTCTCCCACTAATAGGATAATTAAATTCAATAATTAAATAAAATATTTAGAATTTAATAGTGAGGATCCCCTGTATGCCTGCAGGGGTCCTGCCAATCATGGTATTGACAGAGCTCAGGTAAGCAAGTCCAGTTTTTGTTTTGACTTTATTTTTTTAATTCTCCCAAAAATATTATTTCCATTTTAGTTGGAATTTGCTTTTTAAGTTTTGGAATGTGATAAATTAAAACTGAATTCAATAGGAGACCATATAATCACTTTCTGAGTCAGCAGATCTGTTGTCAAAAGAGGAAGGCAGTTTATTTTTACAATGTATGAAAACTTACTAATTTGACTTGTTTCTCTTTAAAGAGTCTGCACTTGGCTAAAAAAAAATGCTGTGTCATTAATTTAGGATTTTAAAGAGGAGTTGACCTCCTCTGGGATGTTTAGACCTTTCTGTGCTGGCCATAGGATTGATTCCCGGAGTTTGTTTGTTTTTTGGATTAAAAGCCTTTCTAATGTATTTTTATATTTTAACATTATAATTGTGTGTATTTTTAATATGTTTATTTAAATAAAAAGAAAAATATGTATTTAATAAATGTTTTTATATGTATTTGGTGGCTGTTGTTTTGTAACGATTATGTATTTCTAAAAATAAATCAAAATATTATATTTCTCACAATAGCACATATAAAACTGAAGTTTTAATCCCAACCCATTAAATAAAACCGATTACAGCCTTGGTCTGCTTCTTGTCAGATCTGAATGTTTGGGCTATGACCGTTAGTCTTGCCTGTTACATCTATAGTATATTAGTGAAATACATATGGTTTAGGAAAAAGATAAGAAAAGTGCAAAGAGTTCAACATGCTTTGAATTCTTTAATTTGCAAGCATCAGTTTACCGAAAAGAATGACTACACTAAAAAGGAAAAAGAAAAAAGCAAAAGCAAAAAAGTGTTGGCAGGATGTATATACCGAAATCCCAGCAATTTCAGAGATGGTTCAGTATCCTTCAGGGACACAAGCACAAACTGCTAAATGCAGGATTGTTATTGAAATCTCATTGTAATAGACAAAAAAAAAAATGACTACCAGTTTAAGCTGATATACATATTGTATAGAGAGAGTAAAAAACAGCATTACTTATGTAAAATTATAAAGTAAAAGCAGAAATAAAGTGTTAATCCATTTAAATGATAGTTTGTCCACTAGTTAAACTGTCCTTTTAAATCTATGGCTGATTTTTATTTCAACTTGACTGTAGCGGTTGGATCGCTCATCAGGTCATAACTTAGTCTCTCTTACTTCAGGATCCTGGGGGGTTGAAGTGATGAAACAGGGGTTCCTGTATACACAGGCTTGAAAACACTCAGTAGCTGCTGTTTTATTAATACTATAATAATAACTACAGTATCGCTACCATTTTTTAAAGTAACGCTGTCCTTATAATTCTCCAAGGGGATGGTGAAATAGGGCTACTTAGTGTTAGCTATTGAAGACAGGTTTTTTCTATCTAAAGATGATGTTAGTGTGGTACCCCGGAAAAATTGTGTATACCCCTTTAACATATAAATGACAGAGATTGCACCTCACATTTCATTTGGCTGGCACAGCACTGGTTAAGGGATGGACCAGAGTTGGGTCACATGTCCTGTTTATGAGGTGGTAGAATCTGATTGGACAGCAAAGCTGAGAGCAAGCGGAGCCCTGTGGGAAGAAGAGGGCATGGACACAGAGCTGGAGAGAAGCCATTTTGGGGAGAAAGCGTGCTTTGAGGAGCGTAGCAGTACAGCCATGTTGTGAGAGCCGGGTGGTCATGCAGGGCAGTGGAGAGCAATGCTGTAGAGTCAAGAGAGCAGGGTGCCTCCACGAGTTGGAGAGAACAGGGAGAGCATACGTGAGATTCCAAAGCCGATGACCGGACACCGCCAGGCCTGTGTGGAGGTGTGGACACTGCGGCCATCTTTGAATAGCTTGAACCTGCTGAAAAGGACAAGTGTGTATGTGGAGTAACCTGAGAGGTTCAGAGTGAGTAACAGAATGTTGTTGCGGACTGCGAGGGTGAGTGCTGAGCCCTATTGTCATTTGTCACATACACTGCCCATGACCGCATAGAGAGGGGGTGCTGACAGGCCTATTACTGAGAACCACGCAGAGTAACCCCAGTTTGAACACAGCCCTGATCAGTATAAATACACCTTTTGTTTAGACAATTAGTATAAAGATACTTATTCATTTGGGTGTCCAATGTAGAGTCATTGATTCGTTTTGGATAGTAAAGACAGACATTTGTTCATTGGGATAATCACTAAAGATACAGTTGATTACTAGGAATTTCAAGACACATTTGTCACCTACATCCCTGGTCAAAATCGGAGTACAGTGACGTTTTCTGCTCTCAGACAAAGATTCAGGTGTTTGAGCCCAGGATCAGTATTTGCAAGTACATTTTACATCACAGCCCCATTGCAGGTTCTGTAGGCCCTCCATCCCTTTTGCAACAAATATAGTTTACACCACAGCTCCATTGCAATACTGTGACATTTATCAAATGGAGCAAAGAAGATGTATCTGCACACTTATGGATACATTTTATCTATCTATCTATCTATCTATCCATCTATCTATATATATCTATATATCTATCTATCTATATATATATATATATATATATATCTATATATATATATAGATAGATAGATAGATATATAGATAGATGGATAGATATCCCTCTCCTTCAAACCACACATTCAGCACCTCTCACAAACCTGTCATTTTCATCTCAAAAACATTTCCAGGATCAGACCTTTTCTCACCCAGGATGCCACTAAGATCATTATTCACTCACTGATTATTTCCAGACTGGACTACTGTAATCTCCTCGTAACTGGCCTACCTGACAATTACCTCTCTCCACTCCAATCTATCCTCAATGCTGCTGCCCGGCTTATCTTCCTCACCAAACGCACTACGTCCACCTCCCCTCTCCTACAAACCCTTCACTGGCTTCCCTTCCCTTTCAGAATCCAATTCAAACTTCTCACACTCACAAAGCACTCACCCACTCCTCTCCCATTTACATCTCTGACCTTATCTCCCTTTACTCTCCCACCCGTCCTCTTCGCTCTGCTAATGCACGCCGACTCTCCTGTCTTCTGATTACTACCTCCCACTCCTATCTCCAAGATTTTTCACATGCTGCTCCCTTCCTCTGGAATTCTTTACCTCTCCCCCTCAGACTCTCCACCTCTCTACAAAACTTCAAACGGGCTCTTAAGACTAACTTCTTTACCAAACCCAGCCAAATCTCATCCTAACCCTCTGTTCAACGCTCTCTATGTACCCCATCTGTGTCACCCCTGTCTTTCTACCCCTCCCCTTAGAATGTAAGCTCTCACGAGTAGGGCCCTCTTCCCTCATGTGCTTATCCTTTTCTTACTTTAATAATCCTCAACTGCCCAAATCACGCAGTTTTTTGGCCACCTGGAACTTATCTCTGTCATTTACTGATGTAGTTATGCTTAGTTACCCTGTACTTGTCCTATATTGTCTTCAACTGTAAGTCACTGTTTTCCTGTTTTGATTATGTGCATATGTACTCTGTAATTGGGCGCTGCGGAACCCTTGTGGCGCCATATAAATAAAGAATAATAATAATATAAGAGTTAGCCTTTGAGAAACCCCAATATTGTTATAACCTAATTGAAACTTATCTTCTGGGGTAGCAGCCCTAATGCAACTAAATCATGGAACGAAAGCGAGAAGAACTAAGAAGGTAGTTATTGAGTTGGGCGCACAGGTAAGAATTCATAGATGGATTTGTATAGTAAAACTTAGCTTTTATTGCATATATTGTAAAAAAAAATTTTAGGGATGCATACAGCAAAATATAGAGAAACTACTTAGCCGGCGCTTTGTATGAATTTCTTGATTAGAACTCTTCCATGGATATTCACCATTTTATAGGTATGTTGCCATGTAAAACAATCAATAAAAAGTATATATAGTGAAATACTGTTTAATACATTCATATGTACAACACAAAACATAAAAAAATCAAGATCAGATTATAACAGAATCCTATAGCAGCGTGCACAGCGGGTAATTACTGATTGTATAGGAACTGTGGCCAAACAGTTCCTAACAGCGTATGTTTCCAATTTGGGTAATCCGGACACTCCCACACGGATTTTGGTCGAATATGCTGAATAACGGTCACCAACTCTGCTAGATTGTGCTGCCACAGGAATACCGACGCGTTTCCACCCCGTGCTGTGGTCTTTATCAAGGTCCAAAGTCAGAATACTGATCCTTGCCACATCAATCATATTTCAATGCCCAATAGCCAATCCTCGTCCTGTATGCACAGCTGGACCCTATACATCATAATCCTACATGTCCCATGGTCCTCTGCTGTGCATGCCTCCTCCCCATTTCCGTATACACGGGTTGTCGTGACAACGTAGTAACCAATTGCAGCCGGATACTCCCAAGCCGCAACGTCACTTTTGGCTGCCCGTACCGGTTGTCATAGTGATCTGGCATCCAATAGCAAACTGAAATTCAGAATCGCGAAGTCACTTCCGCTTTACGTATACTCCCGTAATTTTGTCCTTCCTAACTTCTTCTTAGTGTCACACGATTCCAGATCTTTCATAAAGTTTCACTTTTACATCCATATAGTGTTCTTTATTCATTGTTGCAATCCGCTTTTTGAGAATTTCCTTTTAATGGGGGTATAACGTCACTTCCGGTGACGCCATATGTAAACAAATACTCATATTGCACATTCGATTTTCCTTATAAAAGATACATAAAAACACAAATTAAAAACATAATAAAAACAAATAACTGATCAAAGCATCCCCAATGCTACATATAAAAATTATCCAATGTATCATAAAAAAATGTTTACGTCAAAATCAGAATTTAGTCCACCTGGTTTTAAAGTACCTAAATCAAAAATCGCCTTAATTTCTGCCTTCGCTAATTGGCTCTGTATATCTTTTCATCTCCAGTGTCCCTTTTATATGTTTAAGACCACAAAATCTCTAAATGGCAGTCGTACTACTTTGATGGTGTATCCTAAAGTGCTCCGAAAGTGCATGTGTGGTTAATCCATTCCTAATGTTTCTTAAATGCTCACTGATGCGTTCTTTCAGAGATCTGGAGGTACGCCCTATGTACCATAGACCACAAGCACATTCTATTGCATATACCACATTTGAACTGTTGCATGTTATGAAATATTTTATCTTCAAATCATGGTTATTGATAGATATATCAGTAATTTTTATTAATCCCTGTTTGGACACCCCTACACCTCAGACATAGCCCACATCAAAAGAAGCCTTTGGACTTAATTGTACACATGGGCCTTTTTGGTTGTTGGCCACTTTTGACCAAAGTGAATTTAAAGCTCAGTGCTCTTTTAAAAATACATTTGGGTTTTACAGGTAATAAGCCCCCTATTACCAGGTCTTTCCCCAGAATTCCCCAATGTTTATTTAAGATTTTCTCTATGTTTTTATATTGACAGTTGTATGATGTTACGAATGCCCAATCAAAATTGGACTCTGTTCTCTTATCTGTCCTTGGTTGCAAAAGTTCTTCTCTATTTAAATGAGACACTTTTTCTTTTGTACCCTGTACTTTCTCTAATTAATACCTCAATGCTATAAATTTATCTTTCAGTTCTTATGCCTGCACTTCATAATTTTCAGATTTCGTGCAATTACGTCTTAGACGTCTAAACTGTCCATTTTTTATTACAACCATCCGTGAATGTATCCCTAATCAATATCTCTTTGCAACACTGTACTGGATGCTTTGACATTGAGATAAATCTTTCATGCACTTGAGAAGTTGTGTGGAAATGTTTATAGGCTAAATATTCTTCTGGATAATCATGTCTCTCAACAGTCCGGGATTATATTGCGTGTAGCAATTATAGTGAAAGTACAACAAGCTAATCAGTGGGATTGTATGGTTTATGGTGATACCGTTTACAATATATGCTGAATTAGCCGTAGAATCTAGTGTTCCATATGACTTCAACAGCTCTCACTGGTAATACTCGGTAAAAGTGGTAAATTCTACCCTATACACCGAATATTTAGAATTTGTGGCTAATTTAGCCTATATCTGAAATTGCATTATCATATACTTTTTCATAAAACTTTGGGTTCAATGTGCTAGTATTATAATCTCTATAGGCAATATAGTTTCTGGCCTTAGAGTAATTCCTCCGGGTAGTTATGTCTCTCAAACAATAAACATATCACTACAGTATCCTAAATGCATGGAGGATCTACCTTGATATTTATGAATTTAGCATAATATTTAAAGGGACTGGTAAGAGGTATATTTTTGTCTAATTGTAACATAATGATGATAACTTAACATAACTTATGATACGACCACAACATCAAAGGACAAGACTGCAGCATAGCCAACCAACTTGACTTACACTCAGGGATTCAGAATTACAGACCAGTGATCGTGTGCGGAATCTTGGCGTTGTCCTGGATGGTGGCTTGACACTTAAACATCAGATATCAGCCACAATCAAATCCTCATTCTTTCACCTGAGGAACATAGCCAGAATCAAGCACTTAATTCCCTCAGATGATCTGCCAAAAGTCATACATGCATTTGTATCTCGTTTAGACTACTGTAATGCCCTCTACCTTGTTCTACCAGCAAAAGAATTGCAGCGCTTACAGCTGGTGCAAAACACAGCTGCCAGGCTATTAACCAACCAGCCCCGTTCTAGCCACATAACACCCATCCTCTACTCCCTTCACTGGCTGCCTGTACGATGGCGAATCATCTTCAAGATTGGCTTACTGAGTTTCAAAGCATTACATGACCAAGGCCCAAGGTACCTGAAACAGCTTCTGACCCCATACTGCCCCACTCGATTACTGCGATCTGTAGATGAAGGACTTTTAGCAGTACCTAGAATCTACCGTAATTCATCTGGGGTTCGAGCTTTTAGTCATGCGGCTCCGACTCTATGGAACTCACTTCCCCGCACAGTGCGAGAGCCCCCCACTATAGAATCCTTCAAAAGTAGACAACACTTTTCTGTTTACTCAAGCATTTCCATAATGTCCCTTTTAGTATCTTCATGCTTCTGTATTTTATGAAAATGTACTTCATTATTTTCTGTACTATATTATGCTATGTATCTGTTAAGCGCCTTGGGTCCTATTGGAGAAAGAGCGCTATATAAATAAAATTATTATTATTATTATTATTATTATTATAAAATCTGTGGTTAACCAGTGGAGTCAAGTTTGCAACAATGTTTGTTATTGAATACATAACATGATATGAATGAACTGGCATTTTCCTCTAACTGACAAATTCTCAAGACAGTTTATGTCTCTATACCAACTAGAGTACTAATATTCCACACACGTATTTTTGCGTGTTGCATATACTGGATATAGCTGAGTAATAATCAAAAGTGCAGCTAATTAAAGGAAATTACCCGATTGTCAATGATGTCTATAAAGAAATTAGGAGAGAAAGCCAATGGATCTTTAAACTTGGCACTATATCCCCCAAAGGGTTAAATGAAAATATCAATTATACTGCTTTTTTAACTCCTTGAATTTTTCCTCTCTTATTTCATTAGTACCTGTATTGTAGTTTCTCCCTCTATCCAGTAGCCTTATGGGAATTTACATGCTATTATTAATAACACTTTGGTTTACAACAAGGATAACCTTCACATCAATTACATAATTTAATTGAAGTACACCTTTTTCATTGTACCTAAATTATTTAAGATACAATTCATTCTTTTTTAGCCCCCCTTTGAGTACATTTGTTAAACTTATGTCCCCATACCACTTATTCCCAATAACTTCTTTGTAGTGTAAACCTACCTATGACCTATACTACATAATAATTTGTTAATTGTCAATTTCAGCGACATCAGTATTTATAATATCCTTTTGTACGCTTACATTTATTATACTGAAAGTAGAAGGTCTCTCACATATATATGTATATTTTCATATATATTCATATGTTTTTTATTACAGAAATATATTTCCTATGTTCTCCGTGAACTAATTTGTTCTGTTTATTGTTTTTGTTTATGCTTATTTTTGGTTTTTTTCTGTTAATTAATTTTGGAACCAGTGTAGCGCCAGGATATCATTATCAGACATTCAATTAGGAATGTTTCAGGCAAATAATTGTTTAATTGTCATTCACCTGGCGGCTACCAGTGCTATTAAAATTGGTTAATTGTATCTAGCTCAGCCACCATTCCTCATTGGTCTTTGGACATGTCATTCATTATAAACCTTATGGAGGATTGGTTAGCTTAGGTTTATAAGCGGACAGACTTTTACAGCAAGAAGGCATATGGTGAACAAGCCCCTAAGAGGGTGAAACGTACGTTCAGCCCTGTTATCACGTCACTAGATGCAATTACCGGCTACCTGTTACAGACACACGGAGACCAGATACGTGGGAGACGCTGCCCGCTGCAGCCGCAGCACAGACATTGCTCTGTTTAATTATTTGCGGGGACTATTATATCCTTAGACTTAATTACCGGCTACCTATTGTAAGATACAAGCGGAGCAGAAGCCGGAGACCCGATACGCGGGGATACGCTGCCCGCTGGAGCCCCAGCATATACACTGCTCTATTAGATGCAATTGCACATGGGGAGACGCTGACCGCTGCAGCGCCAGCATAAACATTACTCTATTAAGACTTAATTACAGGGCGTTTGCCCTACGAACGTCCGGAGCCGGATACCCGGTATATAAGGAGACGCAGCCCGATATACACTATCAGTCCGACAATCAGATCCGCTACACATTGGAACTACATAGAGATATAGTAAGGTATTTCAGTGTCCTCTCATCGTGTCGCGACTGTGCCTGTAGCCCTGCAATGATAAGATTGTCACCAGGGCTCCAGAGCATGAGAGCGCATGAAAGCAGAAACACCCTTTCTTTCTTCTACCCGGTACCGTCCAGGTTAATACTCTCACCTCTCATTCACTGTGCTTTAATGCGCACATGGGAAGGCAGCAGATGTTACCAGGGGCAACGGAACGGGGTCTTTACTTTGTATTAACCTATTTGACTGTCAATTTTTACTGAGAATTATGGCATCTACAAATTAGGTTATATCTGCTCTTTGAGACTTTTTTGTATACTCAATCTGCACTTTAAAGTTGACCTAGACCCTATAACGTCACGACATGAATTAATTCAGTGAAATTACGGTTGATCTAGGAAACACTGTTGTTGCAATATAATTGACCATATGCATTTCTGTAATTAAGTACACTGTCACATACAGTTTTTGATATTGAAGTGATGAGTATTATTTGTTGACGAATTATGCGGCTCTGATTGTTTGAAAGTAGAGACTATAGAGCGTCCACCAAATTGTTGGTATGATTGTCTGTTTTTTGAAGGTGAATATTTGATGTTTTACACTACAAATATCATTTAAAAAAATTACCCTGATCTCCCTTCTGCAGCAATTAATGTATGTGGTGATAGATAAAAAATAACAGCTGCTATGACTAAACGCATAATTATATTATAATTGCGATAGGAACTGTTATAACCAGGAGAGCTGCAATCTAAGTGTCTTCTGGGATGTGTTACCTTTCTCTCCTTTTAGGTTAATATTTTCCTTACAGGAGTTCACGGAACACAACCACATATGATCAATAATTATATACCAGGTATGTTTTGATCTTTTGATATTTTCACCCTAGGAAGCATGATATTAGAGGAATAAGTACTCTATATATATTCCTTTTAAATTATTGATGAATACACTCTCTCTCACTATATGCTGGATTATATAGTTTTTCTTAAGGGTGACCAGAAACTATTTATACACAATTTTTAATGATCTATTAAAAGTTAAATTTTAACCAATAAATATGAAAATTTTCAAATGAGTGGTCCCACAAAGAGGTAAACTTCTTTATCCTAAGCCCCTTTCCTTGGGATACCCTTTTTGTGATCAAACTGTCATAATTTTCCTCTGGGGAGCACCGCCAACAGTGTTATCTTTTAATCAAAAGGATTTTTCCTTCTGAGTTAATTCTTTATAGTTGGTTTCTTTATATACATCTTGACACTTTACTATACATTGTTTACGGCAGTGCAGGACGACTACTCCTTTTTTGTGTTGAATCTATACTGAGAATTCTCAGCTTCTGTCCTAGCACGCCGATACTTCTGCCTCTATACGTAAATTGGCCTATTTTCAATTTCCTTTAAGTCATTTTGCCTGCCTATTGCTACTATTGATTTATAACATTATTATCTTTTAGAAGTTATGTCCAGCTTTAACTTACGTAATGAATTAATTAATAGAAGGAGAACAGAGGACCTAGAAGGGATTTTTTCGAATCCCTCAACCTCAACGGTTACACCCACAGGTTGGGAAGATGATATTCATAAACTTAAATTTCTGAGACAAAAACAGACTAGAGTAAATTGGGATTTGATCAGCCTCGAGAACTATATTAAACATAAGATAGTCCCCCGAGGTTTAAGACCCAAGATCTTCCCTACCTATCCCCTGGCTACTGATAATTTGAAAAAGGATTGGGAGACATGCTTATTAAAATGCTCGAATGATCTCATTTTGATTAAACATAATAATTTAGTATTGGAGGAAGTTAGCAAAGAGATTGATACTATTGGTAAGAAATTAGAAATCTTTGAGAAAGAAATATTATTCCAAACTAGATTTGAACAGGACAAAAAAGCCCTGGTGGAATATGAGCAGGTGATTACCGACCGCAAGAAATCCAAATTCTTGCGCGATAAACAAGATTTCGCATTTGGTAAGGTCTTCAAATCGATTAGACCGGTAAGAAAAGAGAGACCCCAAAACTCACAGGACTATCCGTCATCATCAGAGATTGACTCATCAGGGACTGATGAGGATTTAAGAGATAATTATTCCGACCATAGAGACGAAACGGTTGGCTCTCAAGTTCCACATCACTCCTCTTTTTTAGAGACTCGCAGACCAAAAAGAGGACGCCCAAGAGGAAGCAGAGGAGGGGCGGGAGGAAGAAGAAAAGGCGAACAAAGATGGGATTCCCCACCCCCATCCCATTACCCCATTTGCAATAGACGGAACTATTAGATGACCAAAACAGCTTGCGGATCATTAATTTATCACAACACCATCTCACAGAAGACCACAATAATGTCCTCTCTAAGGGTCTAACATTCGCACCCTCTAGGAAATTTGATCGATTCCAGTGGGAGAAAGATCTCAACCTCTTTGGTAGGAAACTCCTTTTGAATACATTTTTTGCCAACAAAAACAGGTCTAATCTCTCCCTTACACAGGTACAACAGAATACCGATTCCAGCCAGGTATCAAACCCAGAGATACTTTCGGATCCATGCTAGACCTAACATCGGAGGAGGATCGTATGGCCCTTACTATATTGGAGGAACTACAAGATGACAGCTTACCATCAGCTGGTCATGGTTCCCACAGATCTATATGTAGGAAAAGAAGTACCTTCTTTCCACGGGACAACATTTGTCCTGAAGTGAGGGTCTTCATGCGTTTAGTATCCCAAGATCTCGATAAACTACATTGGAGACATAAAGGTTCTATCTGCCACAATCTTAGCTATAGGGAAAGAAGGGCCATCACTGATATCGAATCTTGGTACGACGTGGAGATTAAGCCATCCAACAAGGGTGGCAATATTGTTATCTGGAGTAAGGAGCTTTATGTGAAGGAAGCAATGAGACAGTTGAATGACACAACCTGTTACAAGAGAATGATTTTTAACCCCACCAGTGATTTTCTGATTGTATATACCAGATTATTAGAGAGAGCACTCAAAGGGGGTGCCATCACTAAATCTGAATATGAATACCTTCAGGTGACAAATCCCAGAGTACCAACCTTTTACCTGTTGCCGAAAACACACAAACATCTCACTCAACCACCGGGAAGACCTATCGTCTCCGGCATCGGTGGCCTCTTGGAGCAAGCAAGTGTCTTCATTGACATACATCTTAGACACCATGTGGTCACCTTGCCTTCCTATATTCAGGACACCACTGACGTGCTAAAAAAGATTCATGACATCAAATTAGAAAAGACTCAATTGCTGATCAGTATGGATGTGGAGTCCCTTTACACATCAATAGATCATGAGAATGGCATTCGAGCTGTCAAATATTTCCTTGACATAGAAGGGACCAGTTACTTCCATCTATTCTTACTTGATCTCCTCCGTTTTGTACTATACAATAACTATTTTACTTTCAGTAATAGATTTTTCATGCAAACAAGGGGGACAGCGATGGGGGCGGCCTGTGCCCCCACATACGCAAACCTCTTTATGGGGTGGTGGGAACGCGAGTTTGTTTTCCATGAAAAAAATGATCATCATACCACGCATATTTTGATGTGGCTGCGCTATATAGATGATATCCTTCTCATTTGGGATGGAAATGAGGAATCTTTTGAAGAATTCATTCAGGTTCTACATACAAACAACCTGAACCTCAGATTCACCTATGTGGCAAGTACAGATAGAGTCTCCTTTTTGGACCTATCTATATACCGTACAGGAGATGGCTATTTAGCTACAGAGCTTTTTCGCAAACCCACATCCACAAACTCACTATTACACCGGTCTAGTTCTCACTTTCCAATCACTGTGAATATCCCCAAAGGGGAGTTCCTCAGACTTAAGAGGAACTGCTCTGATGACAAGGTCTTCCATATCCAAGGTGAGGAACACACTATGAGACTTAGAAATAGGGGATATAGTCACAGACAGATAAAAAAAAGCAAGGAGAGAAGTTGAACAAACAGATAGAGATACGCTTATTTTTAGGGATAAGAAGACAAAACAGAGTGACACGGAAATTAGATTTGTGGGCAATTTCTGTGCCGAGTGGCGAGAAATTAAGAATATCATTCAGAGCCACTGGGAGAAACTCTGTTTAGATGACGATCTAGGAAAAACCCTAAAGGATAAAGTCTCTATGAGTTGGAGGCGCTCACCGAGTTTAAAAGACAAACTGGTGAAGAGCCACTATGAGGACAGACCCCCAAGAAAACCATCTGCACGAGGCAGTTTTCCTTGCGGAACCTGTAAAGTTTGCAAACATTTTCAGGAACAAACTACGATAGAGGATAAATATGGAGTGGAGCACCCCATTACAGACTTTTTCAATTGCAGGACTAAGAATGTAATTTATTGCATTACATGTACATGCAAGATCTACTATGTGGGTATGACCTCCATGATGCTTAAACAACGCATCCTGGAACACAAAGGTACGATCAGAAATGCTGACCGGGATCGGAAAACATTTAAGCCACTCACAACTGTGGCTAGACATTTTTCCATGGTGCATCAGGATTCCTCGGAATGCCTACGAGTCTTTGGATTAGAACAGATCCATCTAGGGATTAGGGGTGGTGATATACAGAAGGAATTCCTTAGGAGAGAAAGCCAATGGATCTTTAAACTTGGCACTATATCCCCCAAAGGGTTAAATGAAAATATCAATTATACTGCTTTTTTAACTCCTTGAATTTTTCCTCTCTTATTTCATTAGTACCTGTATTGTAGTTTCTCCCTCTATCAATTGTTTCAGAGTGTTATTCTAATTTATTCTCTATATAACACCATCCAGTAGCCTTATGGGAATTTACATGCTATTATTAATAACACTTTGGTTTACAACAAGGATAACCTTCACATCAATTACATAATTTAATTGAAGTACACCTTTTTCATATTACCTAAATTATTTAAGATACAATTAATTCTTTTTTAGCCCCCCTTTGAGTACATTTGTTAAACTTATGTCCCCATACCACTTATTCCCAATAACTTCTTTGTAGTGTAAACCTACCTATGACCTATACTACATAATAATTTGTTAATTGTCAATTTCAGCGACATCAGTATTTATAATATCCTTTTGTACGCTTACATTTATTATACTGAAAGTAGAAGGTCTCTCACATATATATATGTATATTTTCATATATATTCATGTTTTTTATTACAGAAATATATTTCCTATGTTCTCCATGAACTAATTTGTTCTGTTTATTGTTTTTGTTTATGCTTATTTTTGGGTTTTTTCTGTTAATTAATTTTGGAACCAGTGTAGCGCCAGGATATCATTATCAGACATTCAATTAGGACTGTGTCAGGCAAATAATTGTTTAATTGTCATTCAACTGGCGGCTACCAGTGCTATTAAAATTGGTTAATTGTATCTAGCTCAGCCACCATTCCTCCTTGGTCTTTGGACATGTTATTCATTATTAACCTTATGGAGGATTGGTTAGCTTAGGGTTATAAGTGTTAGGTGCGCCCGATCTCTGACAGAGCACTGGTCACAGCCGCCGCGCCTCTCTTCTTGTTTCTTCTGCACGGCGCCTAGCAACACCGGGGCGCAAGGCGCACGCAAGCCGCCGGCTCCCTGGCAACGCTAGGACGCCGTGCGTGCAGGGCCGCCGGGTCCTTAGCAACTGGGACGCCACAGGCGGACCGCGTTCCCCGTTGCACTAATCAGCATTCACCTGTTTTTCCCTGCTCGTGCAGCAAAGCAGCTGCACGGCATTTGTTCATTAGCCTCTGTGTTCCTATTGGAGGTTTCCCTGTTATATGCCTCCTCAGTGCCTCACACTAACGCCGGTGATAGCTTCCTGCATGCTGCTCATGTTTGGTGAACGTCTGTTCTTGGTCTGTCATATCCGGTCCATCCTGCCCCCTGAGTTCCTGTATCTTGGAGTTCGTTAGCCGGTCGTGGGAATCCTTCTGGTCCTCATTTACCTGTGGCAGTCAGTTGGGGTTCTCACCCGGTTTCGTGAGTGGCGGCCTTGCCGCGTGTTGCGGCCTAGGCCGCTTTAGTATTGTTTTTTTTGTACTGGAGCATTTGCGGAGGTTTCCGCTTCCATTGTCCTTCCCGGAACTCGGCGGTGCCGTGTAGGGGAGTGGACAAGTGGTATCTTTTGGTTGTCCTTTTCCTTGGCGGCAAGCCGCGCATACTTTTTGTTTTAGGTTAGCCAGTAACCCCTGGCTTTGTTGTTTCAGTTAGCGGGCCCCTTGTTATTACCCTGTCTCAGTTCACTCTTTGTCTCTCCTTAAGACCTGAGGGGGCATCGGAGCTGGGCAGACTTAATCCGCCCTTCAAACGCGGCTGCCATGGGCCCAAGAAACCATAGTCTCGCAAGAGTGAATTGACAGCACGGGTAAAAGAACGGAGGTAGGGTGCCAGGGGCTATTCCCATTCCGTTTCCCTTTCCCTGCATTACGTCCTGCCGCTCTGGACTTCTGTATAAGATCTCTCCAGTCCTGAGCCTCCAGGTCGTAACATTTCCCAGTCCGTTTCCCTTTCCCAGCATTACTTCCTGCTGCTCTGGACTCCAGTATAAGATCTCTCCAGTCCTGAGCATCCAGGTCGTAACATTATCACCGGCCCATATAAAAAAAGGGGGTTTATTTTTGTATTGGTGGGCCTAGAAATTCGTCCTCATGAATCCAGCGGGGTTAGGTCCAATCCCAGTCAGCTTTTGGCCAACCAGATTCAGGAGTTATCTCAGATGGTTCAGGATCTTTCTCTTAGGGTGAGATCGCAGGAAGATCTTTTGCGAGCCTCCCCGAGTGTGGTTCCTGAACCGAAGATGCATTTACCTGATCGTTTTTTGGGTAGTCGGAAGGATTTTTTTAATTTTAAAGAAGCTTGTAAGCTTTATTTTCGCTTAAAGCCTCGTTCTTCCGGTACGGAGTCCCAACGGGTCGGGATTGTCATATCTTTACTCCAAGGTGATCCACAGACCTGGGCTTTTGGGCTAAAATCAGATGATGCTGCCTTACTATCAGTAGACGCCTTTTTAAAATCCTTAGGCCTTTTGTATGATGACCCTGATAGAGAAGCATCAGCTGAGAGCCATCTGCATGCTCTAAAGCAAGGGAAAGGTCCAGCAGAAGCATATTGTACCGAGTTTCGCCGTTGGTCGAACGACTGTGGCTGGAATGACCCGGCCCTGCGCAGTCAGTTTCGCCTCGGTTTGTATGAAATTATTAAAGACAGTCTCCTTCAGTACCCCGCTCCTGAGACTCTAGACAAACTCATGGAGCTTGCCATTAAAATTGATCGTCGTCTCCGAGAGCGGAGGGCTGAAAGAGGAACAACTTTTAGGCCTAGTCCATGTGTATACACTTTTCCTGAGGACGTCGAGGAGCCCATGCTGATGGGTTTCTCCCGGCTGTCCCCAGAGGAAAGGACCAGAAGGTTAAAATCTGGTCTCTCTATTGTGGTGGCAAGGGACATATCGCACGTAGTTGCCCGAATAAGTCGGAAAACGCTTTGACCAAGTGAATGGTGAGGGGGTTCACTTAGGTCTGCAGTTAATCTCCTCTAAAGATTCTTTATTAGTTCCGGTAAAGATTTCCTTTGGCAGCCTCAGTTCGTTGGTGTCAGCCTTCGTCGACAGTGGAGCTGCAGGAAATTTTATGGATTTAGCTTGGGCTAAGGCTTTAGGCGTTCCACAGATACCCTTAGATAGACGTATCACCATGCACGGCTTGGATGGGGGTCCGCTTTCCAATGGGGTTATTACTCACCGCACACCTCCAGTATTGCTGACAGTGGGGGCCCTACATTCAGAAGAAATAGAATTTTACCTTACACATTGTCCGGCAGTTCCAGTAGTGTTGGGTCACCCCTGGCTTGCCTTTCATAATCCCACCATAGATTGGCGGTCTGGGGAGATTTCCCAATGGGGTCCTTTTTTTTGCAAGGAGTGTATTTCCCATCCAGTTCGTGTTGCAGCTGTTACCCCAGAATCTATTCCTTTGGAATATCAGGATTTTGCCGATGTTTTCTCCAAAGGTAACGCGGACGTTCTGCCTCCCCATCGGTCCTATGATTGTGCTATTGACTTAATTCCAGATGCCACTTTACCTAAGGGGAGATTATATGCCCTGTCTGGGCCAGAAACCACGGCTATGGATAATTACATTCAGGAGAGCCTGAAAAAAAGTTTCATTAGGCCCTCGAAGTCTCCACTGAGTGCAGGGTTCTTTTTTGTTGAGAAAAAAGATGGGTCGCTCAGACCATGTATTGACTTTCGGGCTCTGAATAAAATTTCTGTTAAGAACACCTATCCCTTGCCATTAATTTCAGTACTCTTTGATCAGTTACGCTCTGCCGTCATCTTCTCTAAGATCGATCTTAGAGGAGCTTATAACCTCATCCGAATAAGATCTGGGGATGAGTGGAAGACGGCTTTCAGCACACAGTCAGGTCATTATGAATACCTGGTGATGCCATTTGGGCTGTCTAATGCGCCTGCGGTATTTCAAGACCTCATTAATGATGTGCTTCGTGACTTTCTTGGGAAGTTTGTAGTCGTTTATTTAGACGACATCTTGATCTACTCCGAGTCTTTGGAACAACATGTTTCCCATGTGCGTCTGGTTCTTCAAAAGCTACGGGAGAATCATTTATATGCTAAACTTGAGAAATGTGATTTCCACATCACGGAAGTGTCTTTTTTGGGGTATATTATTTCTCCCCAGGGGTTTTATATGGAACCGAAAAAACTCCAAGCCATCCTTAATTGGGCGCAACCCACTAATTTAAAAGCAATTCAGCGCTTTTTAGGGTTTGCAAATTATTATAGGCGTTTCATTCATGCCTTTTCTGATTTGGTCGCTCCAATTGTAGCCTTCACTAAAAAAGGAGCAGACCCTTCCAATTGGTCGCCAGAAGCTGAGTCTGCCTTTCTGGCCTTGAAGCAGGCCTTTGTCTCGGCTCCTATTCTCAGACATCCTAACCCGGAGCTCCCCTTTGCCTCAGAGGTTGGAGTGGGGGCTATCCTTTCTCAGGAAGATCCGTAGTCTCAGGAGTTACACCCTTGTGCCTTCATGTCCAGGAAATTCTCCCCCGCAGAATCCAACTATGATGTTGGTAATCGAGAGTTGTTGGCAGTTAAATGGGCTTTCGAGGAGTGGAGGCATTGGCTGGAAGGTGCTAGGCATACCATTACAGTGTTTACTGACCATAAGAACCTGCAATATATTAAGTCAGCTAAACGACTTAATGCTCGGCAGGCACGTTGGGCATTGTTTTTCACTCGTTTCAGGTTTATTATCACCTTCAGGCCCGGTTCCATGAATACGAAAGCTGACGCCCTGTCACGTTGTTTTCTTCCAGTTCACAATAACCATCCTGCCACCACCCCCATTGTTCCATCATCTATTATCTGGGCAGGCCTCACACAGGATTTATTTACACAGCTTGTCCAGCTTCAACAGCAGGCTCCCAAAGCCACTCCTGCTGATCGTCTTTTTGTTCCTGAATTTCTGAGAGGCTCTGTTCTAGCTGAGTTTCATGACAACAAAGTGTCTGGTCATCCAGGTATCACTAAGACCTTGGAACTAGTATCTCGTTCGGTGTGGTGGCCTAGTCTCTCTAAAGATGTTAAAGAATTTGTCCGTTTCTGTCAGGTTTGTGCTCAGTTCAAGGTTGATCGAGCATTGCCAGTCGGGCAACTCATGCCTCTAGCCATTCCTCTCAGGCCATGGTCACATATATCCATGGATTTCGTGGAGGACCTTCCTCTTTCAGCGGGCCTTCGAGTCATTTGGGTGGTGGTAGACCGTTTTAGTAAAATGGCTCATTTCATTGCTCTCCCCCGGTTACCCTCTGCTCAAGGGTTAGCAGTTTTGTTCCTCCGCCATGTGTTCAGGTTCCATGGTTTACCCACGGATATTGTCTCTGATCGGGGTCCACAATTCATCGCACGATTCTGGAAACGTTTTTGTGCCTCATTGAATATGAAACTTTCTTTAACATCTGGATATCATCCCCAGTCTAACGGACAAACTGAACGTGTTAATCAGTCATTAAAACAGTACTTACGGTTATATTCGGCCAAACTTCAGAATGATTGGTCTGAATTTCTGCCGTTGGCCGAGTTTGCTTATAATAACTCTTGTCATTCCTCCACCAAGGAGTCTCCGTTCTTTTCAGTGTTGGGTTTCCATCCTAGAGCAAATTCTTTTTACCCTCATGTTCCAGTCTCTTCGTTGACCTTAACTTACCGTCTTAGAATTATTTGGAGAAAAGTTCACCTTGCCCTCAAGAAGGCTGCCTTCCGAGAAAATATTTTTTCTGACAGGTTCCGGCGCCCATGCACGTTTAAGGTGGAAGATAAGGTGTGGTTGTCAACCCAAAACATCAGGCTCTGACAGCCCTCGGCTAGATTAGGACTCAAATTTATTGGACCATTCCTTATCATTAAAAAGGTCAACCCAGTTGCTTTTCGATTACGTTTACCAAGATCTCTAAAGATTGGCAATACTTTTCACTGTTCCCTTCTGAAACAGTATTTTTCCTCCAGGAGATTTCTTCGGAGGGCTTCCCGGAGTAGACTTCCGGTGAATGTGCAGGGGCAGCAGGAGTATTTGGTGGAGAAGGTTTTAGATTCTAAGATGTCTCGGGGCCGACTTTATTTTTTGGTCCCCTGGAAAGGCTATGGTCCTGAAGAAAGGTCTTGGGTGTTGGATAAAGATTTACATGCTCCAAGACTTAAGAGGGTATTTTTTCAGGAGGTTCCTCAGAAACTCGGCTCTAGGGGTTCTGTAACCCCTCCTCAAGGGGGGGGGGGGGTACTGTTAGGCGCGGCGGTGCGCCCGCTCTCTGACAGAGCAGTGGTCACAGCCGCCGCGCCTCTCCTTGTTTCTTCTGCACGGCGCCTAGCAACGCCGGAACGCTAGGCGCGCGCAAGCCGCCGGCTCCCTGGCAACGCTAGGACGCCGTGCATGCAGGGCCGCCGGGTCCTTAGCAACGGGGACGCCACAGGCGGACCGCGTTCCCCGTTGCACTAATCAGCATTCACCTGTTTTTCCCTGCTCGTGCAGCAAAGCAGCTGCACGGCATTTGTTCATTAGCCTCTGTGTTCCTATTGGAGGTTTCCCTGTTATATGCCTCCTCAGTGCCTCACACTAACGCCGGTGATAGCTTCCTGCATGCTGCTCATGTTTGGTGAACGTCTGTTCTTGGTCTGTCGTATCCGGTCCGTCCTGCTCCCTGAGTTCCTGTATCTTGGAGTTCGTTAGCCGGTCGTGGGAATCCTTCTGGTCCTCATTTACCTGTGGCAGTCAGTTGGGGTTCTCACCCGGTTTCGTGAGTGGCGGCCTTGCCGCGTGTTGCGGCCTAGGCCGCTTTAGTATTGTTTTTTTTGTACTGGAGCATTTGCGGAGGTTTCCGCTTCCATTGTCCTCCCCAGAACTCGGCGTGCCGTGTAGGGGAGTGGACAAGTGGTATCTTTTGGTTGTCCTTTTCCTTGGCGGCAAGCCGCGCATACTTTTTGTTTTAGGTTAGCCAGTAGCCCCTGGCCTTGTTGTTTCAGTTAGCGGGCCCCTTGTTATTACCCTGTCTCAGTTCACTCTTTGTCTCTCCTTAAGACCTGAGGGGGCATCGGAGTTGGGCAGACTTAATCCGCCCTTCAAACGCGGCTGCCATGGGCCCAAGAAACCATAGTCTCGCAAGAGTGAATTGACAGCACGGGTAAAACAACGGAGGTAGGGTGCCAGGGGCTATTCCGTTTCCCTTTCCCTGCATTACGTCCTGCCGCTCTGGACTCCTGTATAAGATCTCTCCAGTCCTGAGCCTCCAGGTCGTAACATTTCCCAGTCCGTTTCCCTTTCCCAGCATTACGTCCTGCTGCTCTGGACTCCTGTATAAGATCTCTCCAGTCCTGAGCATCCAGGTCGTAACAATAAGCGGACAGACTTTTACAGCAAGCAGGCATATGGTGAACAAGCCCCTAAGAGGGTGAAACATACGTTCAGCCCAGTTATCACGTCACTAGACGCAATTACCGGCTACCTGTTTCAGACATACGGAGACCCGATACGTGGGAGACGCTGCCCACTGCAGCCGCAGCACAGACATTGCTCTGTTTAATTATTTGCGGGGACTATTATATCCTTAGACTTAATTACCGGCTACCTATTGTAAGATACAAGCGGAGCAGAAGCCGGAGACCCGATACGCGGGGATACGCTGCCCGCTGGAGCCTTAGCATATACACTGCTCTATTAGATGCAATTGCACATGGGGAGACGCTGACCGCTGCAGCGCCAGCATAAACATTACTCTATTAAGACTTAATTACAGGGCGTTTGCCCTACGAACGTGTGGAGCCGGATACCCGGTATATAAGGAGACGCAGCCCGATATACACTATCAGTCCGACAATCAGATCCGCTACACATTGGAACTACATAGAGATATAGTAAGGTATTTCAGTGTCCTCTCATCGTGTCGCGACTGTGCCTGCAACCCTGCAATGATAAGATTGTCACCAGGGTTCCAGAGCACGAGAGCACACGAAAGCAGAAACACCCTTTCTTTCTTCTACCCGGTACCGTCCAGGTTAATACTCTCACCTCTCATTCACTGTGCTTTAATGCGCACATGGGAAGGCAGCAGATGTTACCAGGGGCAACGGAACGGGGTCTTTACTTTGTATTAACCTATTTGACTGTCAATTTTTACTGAGAATTATGGCATCTACAAATTAGGTTATATCTGCTCTTTGAGACTTTTTTGTATACTCATAATCTGCACTTTAAAGTTGACCTAGACCCTATAACGTCACGACATGAATTAATTCAGTGAAATTACGGTTGATCTAGGAAACACTGTTGTTGCAATATAATTGACCATATGCATTTCTGTAATTAAGTACACTGTCACATACAGTTTTTGGTCTTGAAGTGATGAGTATTATATGTTGACGAATTATGCGGCTCTAATTGTTTGAAAGTAGAGACTATAGAGCGTTCACCAAATTGTTGGTATGATTGTCTGTTTTTTGAAGGTGAATATTTGATGTTTTACACTACAAATATCATTTAAAAAATTACCCTGATCTCCCTTCTGCAGCAATTGATGTATGTGGTGATAGATAAAAAATAACAGCTGCTATGACTAAACGCATATTTTTATATTATAATTGCGATAGGAACGGTTATAACCAGGAGGGCTGCAATCTAAGCGTCTTCTGGGATGTGTTACCTTTCTCTCCTTTTAGGTTAATATTTTCCTTACAGGAGTTCACGGAACACAACCACATATGATCAAAAATTATATACCAGGTGTGTTTTGATCTTTTGATATTTTCACCCTAGGAAGCATGATATTAGAGGAATAAGTACTCTATATATATTCCTTTTAAATTATTGATGAATACACTCTCTCTCACTATATGCTGGATTATATAGTTTTTCTTAATGGTGCCCAGAAACTATTTATACACAATTTTTAATGATCTATTAAAAGTTAAATTTTAACCAATAAATATGAAAATTTTCAAATGAGTGGTCCCACAAAGAGGTAAACTTCTTTATCCTAAGCCCCTTTCCTTGGGATACCCTTTTTGTGATCAAACTGTCATAATTTTCCTCTGGGGAGCACCGCCAACAGTGTTATCTTTTAATCAAAAGGATTTTTCCTATTGAGTTAATTCTTTATAGTTGGTTTCTTTATATACATCTTGACACTTTACTATACACTGTTTACGGCAGTGCAGGACGACTACTCCTTTTTTGTGTTGAATCTATACTGAGAATTCTCAGCTTCTGTCCTAGCACGCCGATACTTCTGCCTCTATACGTAAATTGGCCTATTTTCAATTTCCCTTAAGTCATTTTGCCTGCCTATTGCTACTATTGATTTATAACATTATAATCTTTTAGAAGTTATGTCCAGCTTTAACTTACATAATGAATTAATTAATAGAAGGAGAACAGAGGGCCTAGAAGGGATTTTTTCGGATCCCTCAACCTCAACGGTTACATCCACAGGTTGGGAAGATGATATTCATAAACTTAAATTTCTGAGACAAAAACAGACTAGAGTAAATTGGGATTTGATCAGCCTCGAGAACTATATTAAACATAAGATAGTCCCCCGAGGTTTAAGACCCAAGATCTTCCCTACCTATCCCCTGGCTACTGATAATTTGAAAAAGGGTTGGGAGACATGCTTATTAAAATGCTCGAATGATCTCATTTTGATTAAACATAATAATTTAGTATTGGAGGAAGTTAGCAAAAGATTGATAATATTGGTAAGAAATTAGAAATCTTTGAGAAAGAAATATTATTCCAAATTAGATTTGAACAGGACAAAAAAGCCCTGGTGGAATATGAGCAGGTGATTACCGACCTCAAGAAATCCAAATTCTTGCGCGATAAACAAGATTTTTGCATTTGGTAAGGTCTTCAAATGGAATAGACCGGTAAGAAAAGAGAGACCCCAAAACTCACAGGACTATCCGTCATCATCAGAGATTGACTCATCAGGGACTGATGAGGATTTAAGAGATAATTATTCCGACCATAGAGACGAAACGGTTGGCTCTCAAGTTCCACATCACTCCTCTTTTTTAGAGACTCGCAGACCAAAAAGAGGACGCCCAAGAGGAAGCAGAGGAGAACAAAGATGGGATTCCCCACCCCCATCCTATTACCCCATTTGCAATCGACGGAACTATTAGATGACCAAAACAGCTTGCGGATCATTAATTTATCACAACACCATCTCACAGAAGACCACAATAATGTCCTCTCTAAGGGTCTAACATTCGCACCCTCTAGGAAATTTGATCGATTCCAGTGGGAGAAAGATCTCAACCTCTTTGGTAGGAAACTCCTTTTCAATACATTTTTTGCCAACAAAAACAGGTCTAATCTCTCCCTTACACAGGTACAACAGAATACCGATTCCAGCCAGGTATCAAACCCAGAGATACATTTCGGATCCACGCTAGACCTAACATCGGAGGAGGATCGTATGGCCCTTACTATATTGGAGGAACTACAAGATGACAGCTTACCATCAGCTGGTCATGGTTCCCACAGACCTATATGTAGTAAAAGAAGTACCTTCTTTCCACGGGACAACATTTGTCCTGAAGTGAGGGTCTTCATGCGTTTAGTATCCCAAGATCTCGATAAACTACATCGGAGACATAAAGGTTCTATCTACCACAATCTTAGCTATAGGGAAAGAAAGGCCATCACTGATATTGAATCTTGGGACGACGTGGAGATTAAGCCATCCAACAAGGGTGGCAATATTGTTATCTGGAGTAAGGAGCTTTATGTGAAGGAAGCAATGAGACAGTTGAATGACACAACCTGTTACAAGAGAATGATTTTTAACCCCACCAGTGATTTTCTGATTGTATATACCAGTTTATTAGAGAGAGCACTCAAAGGGGGTGCCATCACTAAATCTGAATATGAATACCTTCAGGTGACAAATCCCAGAGTACCAACCTTTTACCTGTTGCCGAAAACACACAAACATCTCACTCAACCACCGGGAAGACCTATCGTCTCCGGCATCGGTGGCCTCTTGGAGCAAGCAAGTGTCTTCATTGACATACATCTTAGACACCATGTGGTCACCTTGCCTTCCTATATTCAGGACACCACTGACGTGCTAAAAAAGATTCATGACATCAAATTAGAAAAGACTCAATTGCTGATCAGTATGGATGTGGAGCCCCTTTACACATCAATAGATCATGAGAATGGCATTCGAGCTGTCAAATATTTCCTTGACATAGAAGGGACCAGTTACTTCCATCTATTCTTACTTGATCTCCTCCGTTTTGTACTATACAATAACTATTTTACTTTCAGTAATAGATTTTTCATGCAAACAAGGGGGACAGCGATGGGGGCGGCCTGTGCTCCCACATACGCAAACCTCTTTATGGGGTGGTGGGAACGCGAGTTTGTTTTCCATGAAAAAAATGATCATCATACCACGCATATTTTGATGTGGCTGCGCTATATAGATGATATCCTTCTCATTTGGGATGGAAATGAGGAATCTTTTGAAGAATTCATTCAGGTTCTACATACAAACAACCTGAACCTCAGATTCACCTATGTGGCAAGTACAGATAGGGGTAAATTTACTAAGATTCGTATTTTCCAGTTTCAGGTCCAAGTTCAATCACGACGGACATCGATAGTGTAAAATTGCAACTTTTTGAATTGATTACGACTAATTTACTAAGCTGTCGTATTCGTGTTTTTCTTTTGTTCCGATGTCGATGTCATTCGTGGTTTTCTGCTGTAGAATGCGGCCGATTTTGTTTCGCGGCCGTGTTTGTGGGTTTTTTTACGACTGCGTCACATGTCTGTTACGGCAGTGATTTTGATATTGCGGCCGCGTTTTTAGTCCTAAGTTTCGTTTTTGTCACGCGTCCGTGATTGGTTGTATTCGTGAAGGAGGAGTGTCTGTGCACAGTACTATAAAACCGCCCCAAACACACCGCACCTCGTGGGTTTAGCTAGTGGAGAGGAGAGAGGAAGGTGTATTTGGAGTTGGTGAGTTTGGTGGAGTTTTTGGAGGATTTGGAGAGGAGTTTTGTGATTGTTGAGTGCTGTACTGTGTGTGTAAGTAGTCTTGTCATATTTGTAGTATTGTTTTTTCTCAGTTTGTCAACTTTTTTGTCCTTGTTATTTTTTTTTAGTCTTTTGTCATTGTTTGTGAGTGAGTGAGTGAGCGTGTGTGTTGACTGTGTGGTGTGTAGTAGTAGTAGTAGTGGAGGAGTGTGTTTTGTGTATTTATTTTTCAGTGTTTTTTTCGTTTGTCGTTTGTCCTCATGTCAGACTCAGAGGTCAGTGTGGTGGCGGAGGTTAGTGAGGTGGAGGCTGGTAGTGAGGTGGAGGCTGTTAGTGAGGTGGAGGCTGTTAGTGAGGTGGAGGCTGTTAGTGAGGTGGAGGGGGTTAGTGAGAGGGAGGAGGTTAGGAGGAGGAGGAGGGGGTGCCTGTTGCTGCATTCTCCAGTGATAGTGATGGTGTTGTGGCCACGCACCACTACCAAGACTGGCAGGAATATTAAGTTCAGCTATGCTGAAAACATGGCGTTGGTGCGTGAGCTGATGAAGCACTATCGCCAATTGTTTGGTCAGGATGCTGGCAAGGTGTCCTCCCGCAGGAAGTCTGTCCTGTGGGGGCAAGTAATAGTTGCCGTCAATAGTGAGGGTGTGGTGAGGCGGACTGAGGACACGTGTCGCAAGAGGTTCTATGACATAAAGCGGCGTGTCAAGGCCAAGATGGCCAAAGAGGCAAAATCAGCCCGCAAAACCGGAGGTGGCCCCCCTTTCCGGGCAACCTATCGGGAGTGGGAGGAGCCTGTGCGGGCATTGATTCCTGCAGAAGTGGTGTCTGCAACTCATGTCCGGGATTCGGACCGACCCACGCAGGATGGTGAGTTGGATTTGTTAAATTTATTTTAAAATGTCCTCTAAATGTTTTTTTTTTTTTTTTTTTTAAGGTTAAAGGATGCAAAAATTGTTGGTCAGATATTGCAGGCCTATGCACCCTTAAGGTGTGTTTGTGTTTAGAAATTGCATTTTCCATCTTGCCTTGGCTGTATTTTTTATTTAATTTTGCTCAAAAACAGGTGCAATGCCTGCTGGTATGTGTATTTGCAATAATAATTTTGCGATATTGCTTGGACATCGGTGTTGTATCTAATAGCATTTTTAAATATTTTATTTATTTACTTCAAAAAAAAGGTTCCTACAAATTCTAAATTTCATTGTGGTTAAATTTGCAAGTATTCAATCTATGCAATATCTGACACATAATTCTCAAATGTAACTGATTTATTTGGTGCAACACCATGTACATTTTGATATACACCACAAATTAAGGAAGCACGAAGATCTTAAGCAGAAATTAGTTTAAATTAGAATACCTAATATATGGTTACAGTACACTAAGGCTTTGCAGTTATAATTTTTACACAAAGCATGGTAATAATGTTTGCTCCACTTTTTCTACAGTCCGACAGACCAGCCGGCCAGACAGGCCTCAGACAACTCAGGATGATGCTGGGATTGCAGGTAAGACTTCACTGTAGTCACATATTCTGCAAACACATAGAAGTACAAAATATTAATGTTTATATATTCTCATAGGTTCTGCTTCTGTAAGCCGACCTCCTGTAAGGCGCCCATCACAGGGCTCGGGGCACTTACCCAGGAGGCCAAGTAAGACACGGCGTCTTGGCACGGAATCTGCGGATCCATCTTCCCCACCCAGGCGGCGCATTTCTGCAGTGTCACCCCAGCCACCACTGGCACTATTGGCGAGTCCACAGAGTGATGAGCCCCGATCACCTCAGTTATCTGGTGAGTCAAAACAGAAACTAAACACATAGCAAATAATCTACACAGTACAGTTACTATGTTGTGAGTTGGAGTTGAGATTACATGTTTGCCATAACAAGCAATGTGATGTTACGTCTTCAATTGTTAAAGGTGCAAATGCTTAATTTTTCTATGTCTTAGTGGTTGATATCGCCAACATCATTTTTAAAATCGAACATACATTTGTTAAAATATTGGCCACACACGTGCACATAAAAATAATTTAAAAACCAAAAAAAAAAAAAAAAACACCCTCCACAACATTATAGTGTTCACACATCTCCCCTGTCCGGTATGTAGACTGCTTACTTGCTCCACTCCTCTGGACTATCCAGGTAAGCAGTCTATATCGTGGACAGGGGAGGTGACATAACACTGTAATGCTGTGGAGGGGAGGTAGTTAGGTGAGGATTACGCAAGTCTGTCTATGTGCACGCCTGTGATGGTATATATGTTTTTGGAGAAAAAACAAATTATATGTTTAGAAAAACAACTCTAAAAACTTGAGAAATGGAGTATTATGAATGTAGTAATGTGTAGAACTAGCAAATATATTTTAAGAAAAATAAACATTGCATGTTGGCCACCCCATACAGAGCCCAGCTTGATGGCCGACGTGGACCAGCAGGGACAAGACCAACAGGCAACCTTCACACTGCAACTAACACCTGTTGACCCGAGCCAGCCAATACAGCTGCAGGATATCCCCCAAGCCTCCATGAGTCCACAACTGGCACAAGCTCCACCCCAGCCACAAATACCAGATGACTTTTGGGCCAGTTGGACAAGCCAACAGGCACAAAGCAATGCCAGCCTGACCGCACATACCCAACACCTTGCCAGTCTGCCCCATCATCTACCGCGCATTAGTCGCAACTCGGGCAGACTGATTGTCCAAGTAGGCCGAATCGCAACATCGATGGAGCAAATACGAGCAGACAACAACCAAATGCTGGCTCATTTAACGCGCATCATTGATGAGCAACAGCGCCATCAGCAGGCACTCGTACAACTCATTCAGCACAACCAGGTTGTGAATGAGTCTTTATCCCGGATTGTAGCCAGCCACACTGCAACCAACACACAACTTAATGCTAGCATAAATAATTTGAGCAACAACATAACATTGATGGCAGCTCAACAAGTGACCTCCAGCTCTGGAACCACGACCCCTATCCAAACGCCAGTAACCTCCCCTGTTCGGCGTTCCTCCCGAGCACGTGCCAGTGAGCCAGCACAAAGCACATCACCCAGCACACACAAGCGGAAAAAATAAGACTTTTGACAAATTTGATTTACGCAATAAAAATTTTGATTTGACAAACACACAACTTCCTGTGTCCGTCTCAAACATTGTAGAAGCTGCTATGTATGTATGTATGTTTTTCATGGGTAATGACTGAAAATGTATTTATAACATAAACTAAGTACAATGTACACACCACTATAAACAACAAACAGTAAGTAACAAAACACACAATTGAAAGTATTGCAAAGTGTTTAGTCAAGGATAATTACATCCGACAAAAACTTACCAGAAAAATACAGCTGGATCACTTCTTGCCGTACCTGCCTCCCTACATATGTACTCACACTGTCACCAGATGGTTCTAACTCCTCTGCTTGCTGACTGCTTTCTCCCTCATCATGTGCCAGATGTTGACTTAAACACAGATTATGGAGAAAACAGCAGCAGAACACAATTCTAGTCACCTTTGAGGGACTATACAACAAAAGGCCTGCAGATTTATCCAGACACCGAAACCGTGACTTCAGCACACCAAAACATCTTTCTATCACATTCCGCGTAGCCTTATGTGCATGATTGTAACTGTGTTCAGCAGGAGAATCCGGTTGGGACAATGGAGTAAGGAGCCAAGAGTAGCAGCCGTAACCCCCATCACCTGAAAAACAGATATAGTCAACATTACTACATGTGTTAGATTATTCATTCCCCTAGTCAAAACTAGAGTTTGTGGTTAAAAGACATACACACAAAACATTTTAAACATACCCAACAGCCAGCCATCAGGCATTTGTCCGGCCTCAAATTTATCGAAGAGCGATGACTGACTGAGGATGAAGGAGTCATGGCAGCCACCAGGGTAACCTGCAACAACACTCATAATTTTAAAGTTTGCATCACAGACCACCTGGACATTAGTTGATTGGGCCAGATGTCTATTCGTATATATGTATTGGCGGCCCCTAGGTGATCTCAGCTGAACGTGTGTGCAATCTATGGCCCCCAGCACATTGGGCATGCCAGCAAGCTCATAGAAAGCTACCCTGACAGCACGCCACTCCGACTCCTCGGTAGGGAAGCAGATTGAGGCATTAATATGTGGATCCAAGACATCCAAAATCTGAGTGGACATTAAACAAGCTAAGGTGAGTGTCATGTTAGGTATTCTATACAATACTGTGTTGTTTGTACTTACAGAAGCAACACTTAGACATAACCGCCTATGTATTTTTAGACTCACCTGATTCAAATATCTTGAAAAGGTGGGCTGTGAGATACCAATCACGTCGCCTGCCACAGCCTGGAAGCTTCCAGTAGCCATAAAGTGTAACACAGCCAGGAGTTTGTGTAGGCCTGAGACAGAGCGAGAGCGTGCTGTCTCAGGGTCTATGCCCAGTTTGACAAGGTCATACAGGTGGAAAATGTTGGTTCTATTTAGGCGGAACATCTGTATGACCCTATCATCGGACAATGCGTTTAAGTTTAAACGACCTCTAAAAAAACGAGGCTGGCGCAGCCTCCGCGGCACCTGGACAACCTGCTGACCATGTTCACTTACCTGGGCCTGATTCCTGGAAGCCTCATGGAGCAGTCTAAGGTATCCCACAGCAAACATAAATTCATTGGCACACACCACAGCCGCCATTTCAGAGTGAGAGAAATTCAAAATGTGCCTGGAACACTTTTATAGGGCCAAACATTCAGGTGTGAGTAATGGATAATTGAGTACACATGTAAACACGCTTTTCAAAAGCTGGCGCGTTTTTTTTTAGGAATTTTTTACGAATTTTATTTTTTCGCGGCCGCAAATGCATTTTCACGGCAGAAATTACAATTACGAATGGTTAGTAAATGACCGAGATTCATATCTAAACAGGCGTATTTTGACCGATGGTGTATTCATTCGTGATTTTTACCTTGAACTTCCAAAATATTACGAATGACCACATCACTGCCGTGATTTGAGTTTAGTAAATTACCGAGATGACACTTTGATGAAAAAACGGCATCTCGGTCAAAATCGGGAGCTTAGTAAATTTACCCCATAGAGTCTCCTTTTTGGACCTATCTATATACCGTACAGGAGATGGCTATTTAGCTACAGAGCTTTTTCGCAAACCCACATCCACAAACTCACTATTACACCGGTCTAGTTCTCACTTTCCAACCACTGTGAATAATATCCTCAAAGGGGAGTTCCTCAGACTTAAGAGGAACTGCTCTGATGACAAGGTCTTCCATATCCAAGGTGAGGAACACACTATGAGACTTATAAATAGGGGATATAGTCACAGACAGATAAAAAAAGCAAGGAGAGAAGTTGAACAAACAGATAGAGATACGCCTATTTTTAGGGATAAGAAGACAAAACAGAGTGACACGGAAATTAGATTTGTGGGCAATTTCTGTGCCGAGTGGCGAGAAATTAAGAATATCATTCAAAGCCACTGGGAGAAACTCTGTTTAGATGACGATCTAGGAAAAACCCTAAAGGATAAAGTCTCTATGAGTTGGAGGCGCTCACCGAGTTTAAAAGACAAACTGGTGAAGAGCCACTATGAGGACAGACCCCCAAGAAAACCATCTGCACGAGGCAGTTTTCCTTGCGGAACCTGTAAAGTTTGCAAACATTTTCAGCAACAAACTACGATAGAGGATAAATATGGAGTGGAGCACCCCATCACAGACTTTTTCAATTGCAGGACTAAGAATGTAATTTATTGCATTACATGTACATGCAAGATCTACTATGTGGGTATGACCTCCATGATGCTTAAACAACGCATCCTGGAACACAAAGGTACGATCAGAAATGCTGACCGGGATCGGAAAACATTTAAGCCACTCACAACTGTGGCTAGACATTTTTCCATGGTGCATCAGGATTCCTCGGAAATGCCTACGAGTCTTTGGATTGGAACAGATCCATCTAGGGATTAGGGGTGGTGATATACAGAAGGAATTCCTTAGGAGAGAAAGCCAATGGATCTTTAAACTTGGCACTATATCCCCCAAAGGGTTAAATGAAAATATCAATTATACTGCTTTTTTAACTCCTTGAATTTTTCCTCTCTTATTTCATTAGTACCTGTATTGTAGTTTCTCCCTCTATCAATTGTTTCAGAGTGTTATTCTAATTTATTCTCTATATAACACCATCCAGTAGCCTTATGGGAATTTACATGCTATTATTAATAACACTTTGGTTTACAACAAGGATAACCTTCACATCAATTACATAATTTAATTGAAGTACACCTTTTTCATATTACCTAAATTATTTAAGATACAATTAATTCTTTTTTAGCCCCCCTTTGAGTACATTTGTTAAACTTATGTCCCCATACCACTTATTCCCAATAACTTCTGTGTAGTGTAAACCTACTTATGACCTATACTACATAATAATTTGTTAATTGTCAATTTCAGCGACATCAGTATTTATAATATCCTTTTGTACGCTTACATTTATTATACTGAAAGTAGAAGGTCTCTCACATATATATATATGTATATTTTCATATATACAGTATTCATATGTTTTTTATTACAGAAATATATTTCCTATGTTCTCCATGAACTAATTTGTTCTGTTTATTGTTTTTGTTTATGCTTATTTTTGGGTTTTTTATGTTAATTAATTTTGGAACCAGTGTAGTGCCAGGATATCATTATCAGACATTCAATTAGGACTGTTTCAGGCAAATAATTGTTTAATTGACATTCACTTGGCGGCAACCAGTGCTATTAAAATTGGTTAATTGTATCTAGCTCAGCCACCATTCCTCATTGGTCTTTGGACATGTCATTCATTATAAACCTTATGGAGGATTGGTTAGCTTAGGTTTATAAGCGGACAGACTTTTACAGCAAGAAGGCATATGGTGAACAAGCCCCTAAGAGGGTGAAACGTACGTTCAGCCCTGTTATCACGTCACTAGATGCAATTACCGGCTACCTGTTACAGACACACGGAGACCAGATACGTGGGAGACGCTGCCCGCTGCAGCCGCAGCACAGACATTGCTCTGTTTAATTATTTGCGGGGACTATTACATCCTTAGACTTAATTACCGGCTACCTATTGTAAGATACAAGCGGAGCAGAAGCCGGAGACCCGATACGCGGGGATACGCTGCCCGCTGGAGCCCCAGCATATACACTGCTCTATTAGATGCAATTGCACATGGGGAGACGCTGACCGCTGCAGCGCCAGCATAAACATTACTCTATTAAGACTTAATTACAGGGCGTTTGCCCTACGAACGTCCGGAGCCGGATACCCGGTATATAAGGAGACGCAGCCCGATATACACTATCAGTCCGACAATCAGATCCGCTACACATTGGAACTACATAGAGATATAGTAAGGTATTTCAGTGTCCTCTCATCGTGTCGCGACTGTGCCTGTAGCCCTGCAATGATAAGATTGTCACCAGGGCTCCAGAGCATGAGAGCGCATGAAAGCAGAAACACCCTTTCTTTCTTCTACCCGGTACCGTCCAGGTTAATACTCTCACCTCTCATTCACTGTGCTTTAATGCGCACATGGGAAGGCAGCAGATGTTACCAGGGGCAACGGAACGGGGTCTTTACTTTGTATTAACCTATTTGACTGTCAATTTTTACTGAGAATTATGGCATCTACAAATTAGGTTATATCTGCTCTTTGAGACTTTTTTGTATACTCATAATCTGCACTTTAAAGTTGACCTAGACCCTATAACGTCACGACATGAATTAATTCAGTGAAATTACGGTTGATCTAGGACACAGGTTCTCAAACTCGGTCCTCAGGACCCCACACAGTGCATGTTTTGCAGGTCTCCTCACAGAATCACAATTGAAATAATGAGCTCCACATGTGGACCTTTAAAAATGTGTCAGTGAGTAATTAATACACCTGTGCACCTGCTGGGTTACCTGCAAAACATGAACTGTGTGGGGTCCTGAGGACCGAGTTTGAGAACCTCTGATCTAGGAAACACTGTTGTTGCAATATAATTGACCATATGCATTTCTGTAATTAAGTACACTGTCACATACAGTTTTTAGTCTTGAAGTGATGAGTATTATTTGTTGACGAATTATGCGGCTCTAATTGTTTGAAAGTAGAGACTATAGAGCGTCCACCAAATTGTTGGTATGATTGTCTGTTTTTTTAAGGTGAATATTTGATGTTTTACACTACAAATATCATTTAAAAAATTACCCTGATCTCCCTTCTGCAGCAATTGATGTATGTGGTGATAGATAAAAAATAACAGCTGCTATGACTAAACACATAATTATATTATAATTGCGATAGGAACTGTTATAACCAGGAGGGCTGCAATCTAAGCTTCTTCTGGGATGTGTTACCTTTCTCTCCTTTTAGGTTAATATTTTCCTTACAGGAGTTCACGGAACACAACCACGTATGATCAATAATTATATACCAGGTATGTTTTGATCTTTTGATATTTTCACCCTAGGAAGCATGATATTAGAGGAATAAGTACTCTATATATATTCCTCTTAAATTATTGATGAATACACTCTCACTATATGCTGGATTATATAGTTTTTCTTAAGGGTGACCAGAAACTATTTATACACAATTTTTAATGATCTATTAAAAGTAAAATTTTAACCAATAAATATGAAATTTTTCAAATGATTGCCACCACAAATGGGTAAACTTCTTTATCCTAAGCCCCTTTCCTTGGGATACACTTTTTGTTATAAAAAAAATTAGCACAACATATGAAATAGTTTGACATATTTTTATTGACCATCATATTCGGTCAAATTGTGATCATTACATATCCCTATAGCCGTAGCTTCAGGTTGCAGTGCATACTGAAGACAATATACAGAAGAATTCTCATTGGCTTAATAATATTACTATAAATAATACAATCAAGCGGGAGTTTTAGTGCCGGTTCTGCTTATTAAAAATTTCTTTACATTCACACATTTCAGTCTGTTCACTTTTATGTTTGTAAGTATAATTTTAACCTCTATATTTTGCTGTATGCACCCATAAAAATTTTAGGTTTTTTAGAATTAATATATGCAATAAAAGCTAAATTTTATTATACAAATCCATCTATGAATTCTTACCTGTGCGCCCAACTCAATAAGTACCTTCTTAGTTCTTCTCGCTTTCAATACTGTGGCACTGTAGGATCCTTGAGCTCCAACATATATTATAGTGAAGACTGGGACAAGTCATTTAGGAACATTTAGAGAAGTAGTGATTGCTCTACATGTAAATTAGATTCTTAATCATCTTCATTGCCGTCTTTTCAACAGTATCTCTCGGAATATGCATGTATCTGTGATAAGATTGATTGAATTCTTGAATTATTGAGTTGTCCAGTGTATTGTGAGTTGTAAGTAATTGTTATTTTCATGAGATCATCTAAAGTCATTTTAGTTTTCATTGTGATGGTCTTCAATTGTAATACTGTGATTTGTTTAATTTTTGCTGTGTATCCAATAATCACCTTCTATCCAGAATTCCTTGCGACACATTAAAGAAAATGTCCTTGAACTTTTCTCTGACGTCCTAGTGGATGCTGGGAACTCCGTAAGGACCATGGGGAATAGCGGCTCCGCAGGAGACTGGGCACAAAAGTAAAGCTTTAGGACTACCTGGTGTGCACTGGCTCCTCCCCCTATGACCCTCCTCCAAACCTCAGTTAGATTTTTGTGCCCGGCCGAGAAGGGTGCATTCTAGGACTCTCCTGAGTTTCTAAGAAAAAGTTTAGTTTTAGGTTTTTTATTTTCAGTGAGACCTGCTGGCAACAGGCTCACTGCATCGAGGGACTAAGGGGAGAAGAAGCGAACCTGCCTGCTTGCAGCCAGCTTGGGCTTCTTGGCTACTGGACACCATTAGCTCCAGAGGGACCGAACACAGGCCCAGCCTCGGAGTCCGGTCCCAGAGCCGCGCCGCCGGCCCCCTTACAGAGCCAGAAGCAAGAAGAGGTCCGGAAAATCGGCAGCAGAAGACATCAGTCTTCACCAAGGTAGCGCACAGCACTGCAGCTGTGCGCCATTGCTCCTCAGGCATACTTCACACTCCGGTCACTGAGGGTGCAGGGCGCTGGGGGGGGGCACCCTGAGCAGCAATAAAAACACCTTGGCTGGCGAAAATACCTCACATATAGCCCCCAGGGCTATATGGATGTATTTTAACCCCTGCCAGAATACAGCAAAAAGTGGGAGAAGTCCGCCGAGAAGGGGGCGGAGCCTATCTCCTCAGCACACAGGCGCCATTTTCCCTCACAGCTCCGCTGGAAGGACGTCTCCCTGACTCTCCCCTGCAGTCCTGCACTACAGAAAAGGGTAAAACAAGAGAGGGGGGCACTAATTGGGCGCAGTATTAACATAACAGCAGCTATAAGGGGAAAAACACTTATATAAGGTTATCCCTATTTATATATATATATATATATATATATATATATATAGCGCTCTGGTGTGTGCTGGCATACTCTCCCTCTGAATCCCCAAAGGGCTAGTGGGGTCCTGTCCTCTATCAGAGCATTCCCTGTGTGTGGGCTGTGTGTCGGTACGATTGTGTCGACATGTATGAGGAGAAAAATGATGTGGAGGCGGAGCAATTGCCGGTAATGGTGATGTCACCCCCTAGGGAGTCGACACCTGAGTGGATGAACTTATGGAAGGACTTGCGTGATAGTGTCAGCTCTTTACAAAAGACAGTTGATGACATGAGACAGCCGGCTACTCAGCTTGTGCCTGTCCAGGCGTCTCAAAGGCCATCAGGGGCTCTAAAACGCCCGTTACCTCAGATGGCAGATACAGACGCCGACACGGATACTGACTCCAGTGTCGACGGTGAAGAGACAAATGTGACTTCCAGTAGGGCCACACGTTACATGATTGAGGCAATGAAAGATGTTTTACACATTTCTGATAGTACAAGTACCACTAAAAAGGGTATTATGTTTGGTGAGAAAAAACTACCCGTAGTTTTTCCTGCATCTGATGAATTAAATGAAGTGTGTGATGAAGCATGGGTTTCCCCCGATAAAAAACTGATAATTCCTAAAAAGTTATTGGCATCATACCCTTTCCCGCCAGAGGATAGGGCACGTTGGGAAACACCCCCCTAGGGTGGATAAAGCGCTCACACGCTTGTCAAAACAAGTGGCACTACCGTCTCCTGATACGGCCGCCCTTAAGGAACCTGCTGACAGAAAGCAGGAGAATATCCTAAAATGTATATACACACATACTGGTGTTATACTGCGACCAGCAATCGCCTCAGCCTGGATGTGCAGTGCTGGGGTGGCTTGGTCGGATTCCCTGACTGACAATATTGATACCCTGGATAGGGATAGTATATTACTGACTATAGAGCATTTAAAAGATGCATTTTTATATATGCGTGATGCACAGAGGGATATTTGCCGACTGGCATCAAGAGTAAGTGCGCTGTCCATTTCTGCCAGAAGGGGGTTATGGACGCGGCAGTGGTCAGGTGATGCGGATTCCAAAAGGCATATGGAAGTATTACCTTATAAAGGGGAGGAGTTATTTGGGGTAGGTCTATCAGACCTGGTGGCCACGGCGACTGCTGGGAAATCCACATTTTTACCCCAGGTAGCCTCTCAACATAAGAAGACGCCGTATTATCAGGCGCAGTCCTTTCGGCCCCATAAGGGTAAGAGGGCAAAAGGCTCCTCTTTTCTGCCCCGTGGCAGAGGAAGAGGAAAAAGGCTGCAGCAGACAGCCAGTTCCCAGGAACAGAAGCCCTCTCCCGCTTCTGCCAAGTGCTCAGCATGACGCTGGGGCTTTACAAGCGGACTCGGGTACGGTAGGGGCCCGTCTCAAGAATTTCAGCGCGCAGTGGGCTCACTCACAAGTGGACCCCTGGATCCTTCAGGTGGTATCTCAGGGGTACAAATTGGAATTCGAGACGTCTCCCCCTCGCCGTTTCCTAAAGTCTGCTTTACCGACGTCTCCCTCCGACAGGGAGGCGGTATTGGAAGCCATTCACAAGCTGTATTCCCAGCGGGTGATAATCAAGGTACCCCTCCTGCAACAGAAAAAGGGGTATTATTCCACACTGTTTGTGGTACCGAAGCCGGACGGCTCGGTGAGACCTATTTTAAATCTAAAATCTTTGAACACTTACATACAGAGGTTCAAATTCAAGATGGAGTCACTCAGAGCAGTGATCGCGAACCTGGAAGAAGGGGATTATATGGTGTCTCTGGACAATTTCAGTGGGACCTGCTGGAAAAATGGTCCGGATCGCATCTTCAGATGCATCAGCGGATAACCCTGTCACCAAGGACAAGGGTGTCTCTCCTGTGGTGGTTGCAGAGTGCTCACCTTCTCGAGGGCCGCAGATTCGGCATTCAGGACTGGGTCCTGGTGACCACAGATGCCAGCCTGCGAGGCTGGGGAGCAGTCACACAGGGAAGAAATTTCCAGGGCTTGTGGTCAAGCCTGGAGACATCACTTCACATAAATATTCTGGAGTTGAGAGCCATTTACAATGCTCTAAGCCAAGCAAGACCTCTGCTTCAAGGTCTGCCGATACAGATCCAGTCGGACAACATCACGGCAGTCGCCCACGTAAACAGACAGGGCGGCACAAGAAGCAGGAGGGCAATGGCAGAAGTTGCAAGGATTCTTCGCTGGGCGGAAAATCATGTGATAGCACTGTCAGCAGTGTTCATTCCGGGAGTGGACAACTGGGAAGCAGACTTCCTCAGCAGGCACGACCTCCACCCGGGAGAGTGGGGACTTCACCCAGAAGTCTTCCACATGATTGTAAACCGTTGGGAAAAACCAAAGGTGGACATGATGGCGTCCCGCCTCAACAAAAAACTGGACAGGTATTGCGCCAGGTCAAGGGACCCTCAGGCAATAGCTGTGGACGCTCTGGTAACACCGTGGGTGTACCAGTCAGTGTATATGTTCCCTCCTCTGCCTCTCATACCCAAGGTACTGAGAATTATAAGACGGAGAGGAGTGAGAACTATACTCGTGGCTCCGGATTGGCCAAGAAGACTTGGTACCCGGAACTTCAAGAGATGCTCACAGAGGACCCATGGCCTCTACCTCTAAGAAGGGACCTGCTCCAGCAAGGACCCTGTCTGTTCCAAGACTTACCGCGGCTGCGTTTGACGGCATGGCGGTTGAACGCCGGATCCTGAAAGAGAAAGGCATTCCGGAGGAAGTCATCCCTACCCTGATCAAAGCCAGGAAGGATGTAACCATAAAGCATTATCACTGCATTTGGCGTAAATACGTTGCTTGGTGTGAGGCCAGGAAGGCCCCTACGGAGGAATTTCAACTGGGTCGATTCCTACATTTCCTGCAAACAGGAGTGTCTATGGGCCTCAAATTGGGATCCATAAAGGTTCAGATTTCGTCCCTGTCGATTTTCTTCCAGAAAGAACTGGCTTCAGTGCCTGAAGTTCAGACGTTTGTCAAGGGGGTGCTGCATATACAGCCTCCTTTTGAGCCTCCAGTGGCACCTTGGGATCTCAATGTCGTTTTGGGGTTCCTAAAATCACATTGGTTTGAACCGCTTAAATCTGTGGATTTAAAATATCTCACGTGGAAAGTGGTCATGTTGTTGGCCTTGGCTTCGGCCAGGCGCGTGTCAGAATTGGCGGCTTTATCCTGTAAAAGCCCTTACCTGATTTTTCATACGGACAGGGCAGAATTGAGGACTCGTCCTCAATTTCTCCCTAAGGTGGTTTCAGCGTTTCACCTGAACCAGCCTATTGTGGTACCTGCGGCTACTAGGGACTTGGAAGACTCCAAGTTGCTGGACGTAGTCAGGGCCCTGAAAATATATGTTTCCAGGACGGCTGGAGTCAGAAAATCTGACTCGCTGTTTATTCTGTATGCACCCAACAAGCTGGGTGCTCCTGCTTCTAAGCAGACTATTGCTCGTTGGATTTGTAGTACAATTCAGCTTGCACATTCTGTGGCAGGCCTGCCACAGCCAAAATCTGTAAAAGCCCATTCCACACGGAAGGTGGGCTCTTCTTGGGCGGCTGCCCGAGGGGTCTCGGCTCTACAACTTTGCCGAGCAGCTACTTGGTCAGGGGCAAATACGTTTGCTAAATTCTACAAATTTGATACCCTGGCTGAGGAGGACCTGGAGTTCTCTCATTCGGTGCTGCAGAGTCATCCGCACTCTCCCGCCCGTTTGGGAGCTTTGGTATAATCCCCATGGTCCTTACGGAGTTCCCAGCATCCACTAGGACGTCAGAGAAAATAAGAATTTACTTACCGATAATTCTATTTCTCGTAGTCCGTAGTGGATGCTGGGCGCCCATCCCAAGTGCGGATTGTCTGCAATACTTGTACATAGTTATTGTTAACTAATTCGGGTTATTGTTATTGTGAGCCATCTTTCCAGAGGCTCCTCTGTTATCATGCTGTTAACTGGGTTCATATCACAAGTTGTACGGTGTGATTGGTGTGGCTGGTATGAGTCTTACCCGGGATTCATGAATCCTTCCTTATTGTGTACGCTCGTCCGGGCACAGTATCCTATCTGAGGCTTGGAGGAGGGTCATAGGGGAGGAGCCAGTGCACACCAGGTAGTCCTAAAGCTTTACTTTTGTGCCCAGTCTCCTGCGGAGCCGCTATTCCCCATGGTCCTTACGGAGTTCCCAGCATCCACTACGGACTACGAGAAATAGAATTATCGGTAAGTAAATTCTTATTTTTTCTTGCATATCAATCTATTCTCTCTCTCTGAACCACATACAGTGAACAAGGTACAGGGAAAACATCTCAGGGAGAGGGTTCATCACATAGCCACCAAACACGTGTGATTCCTCTTCCAACCACATACAGTAGATACCTGCCAACCTCGTGTTATATTAGGAATATTCTGATTCCTTCCTTGCTGGTTAACTGTGCCTGCATTCCGGCCTGTGTGTGTAAAGTTTATTTAATTTATGTGTGTGAAAAGTTTATTTCATTTATGTGACCTGATGAAAGCCAAGGCTGCACCTGTAAAATCATGAGGATGGCTGTAATGCAGTGCGATACAGTCAGAGCTCTGAGATTCTGGCCAAACTCATATGTTTACAAGGTAAAACTAGGTTTGACTTTCCTTGTAAATGAATGCCACTTTTAAAAAATGTATGAGTTCAGCAGGAATCTCTGAGCTCCAGCCATCTCGCACTGCATTACATCCAGCTGATGGAGTCTGGCAGACACAGGGTTTTTCAATTGAAGTCGGAAACTGACGTCTTGTTGGAAAGACACCAGTTTCCGACTTTTTTAGGTCCACAGGGGTTCCAACCTATTCAATGCTGCCTCTGTTTTTCCGACAAGTCGGGAATTCCAACTTGTCGGAAAGCACGTGGATCAGTGGCTTAACACGTGTTTTCTTAGAAACGCTGCCAAATCCAAAAAGTTTTAGCCCCGTTTCCGACAATATCAATCTGACTTTAAAAAAAGTCGGGTTGTCATTGACGGGAATGGCCAAATCCTGTAATTTGGCCGCTCATTAAATACTGAGATGTAGGATCCTTTCCGTCGGAAAGGATTATTATTATTATTATTATTATTATTATTACATTTTATTTATAAGGTGCCACAAGTGTTTTGCATCACCATTCAAAGGACCGCACAGGGAGACAAAACAACATTACAGTAAATAAATAACAGAAAAGGAGTACAGCTAACAAAGAGCACCACAATTCTCAAAACAATACAGCTTAGATGTAAGTAGCGATTGAGTGATCAATGTACTACTAGGAGCTGGTGGCCATAGATAGATATGAGCCTTTACCAGCAGGAGAAAAAGCGTGTAAAGATGGTCGCTGAGTAGGAGAGGGATGTTGTCACGATCCGGGTATCTGGACGCCATTATTTACCTTTCGGATGCCTACTGGGGCTGGCTCGGCGCTCCAGGACCGGATCCCATCTGTTGTTATGATGTCCACATTCCTGCCTCCTCTCCTGTCGCTCTGAGATGCTGTCACGGTGGCGCCATGTTGCATCCTGGATGGCGTCTCCCGCGGCCTCCGCCGCCGTCCCTGGGTTTCTGCATGCAGGATGTCAGAGTGTCGCTTGCGTCGGCCGCGGCCTCCGCTGTTGCCCGCGTGGTTCGGGTGTGCACTCGTCGGTCTGGCGTCTCCTGTTTACTTTGGCCGGCACCGCCATTGCTGTTGGAGTTCCCACATGGATTGTCGGGCCGGTCTTCCCTCCAAGTGTCTGCATGGGCGCAGCCATGTTGGATTCTGTCACCTGCTCAAATTCCTCCAATCCGTTGTTTGCATTGTAATCCGCATAATTGCCTAGCCAATCCCTTCCTTGCTGCAGGTATAAGTATTCTGTGCCTGAGCAAGGAAGGCGTCAGTGCTTTGGTTGTCAAACTGAGTTCCAGTTTGTCTCTCTCTCCTGTGGTTGTTTTCCAGGTTCCAGTTACCATCTCCAAACCTCCACTAAAGAGACCCGCTCCAGTCTACCACCTGCGGTGCAGCCTGACTCTCCAGTCCTCTGGGACTCATCTGTTTCCAGTTACAGATTTACCTGCTTCCAGCTTTGGCTTCCAGCAGAGATCAGCTCTTCTTAAAGTGCCGGTATCATTTCTGCAGATTACCACTCACCACCGGTACTATTATTTCACCGCTCTCAAGCTCCATATATCAGTCATATTTAATCGCTCTCAAGCTTCATTTATTATTTGGCTGGTTCCATCCAGCAATCCACTCCGTGCTTACATCAGTCTGGTTCCAGCCAGTACCCACAGCAGCCATTTAACCACAGCAGCCCAGATTTTCCTGGAACACCAGCTGGTACGATCCTGGGCTATCTCCATTGCTACAGTCGGGCCTGGTAAGGACTTTCCAACTAGAAGATAATAAGAACTATCTCATACTACCAGAGCCCTGTGGCCCTTGCCACCCTTTAGTACCCAGGAACTGTATTATTTCTCTGCTGATTTTATGTTTCTCCTTATTACTGCTGTGATGCATGGAGTTTGTCAAAATAAACATCATTGACTTTTATCCTGGTTGTCGTGGTCACGCCTTCGGGCAATTCTTCTGTGTAACTTACATGTCTAGGGGTCTGATACAACCTCCCAGGTTCCACTACACCTCAGCCGCTACAACTGAGGCTGCCTCCCGTCAGCTCAGGCCCTCAGTTGTGACAGCTGTGTGTGAAATGTGTCTTGAAGAGGGTTTTCACAACAGGAGGAAAGAGGGCCCTGCTCTAACAATCTAGTAGGAAGGGTCGAAAGACAGATGACATGATGTGCAAGCAAGCGGAAGGTAGCCTGATGGCAGGATGTAAGCAAAGCAGAGATGTTCAAGGCATGAGGCAGGGGGATGGAGGATCAGCCTCAGGCTAGGTTATGCATCGGAAGGGTACGCTTTGATGAACAGGTGGTTTTTCAGTGCCCGTTTAAAGCTTTGCACGGTTGGGGAGAGTGTAATGGAGTGTGTGGGGGGTGCGTTCCATTGATAGGGTGCAGCATGGGCAAAATCTTGAACTCAAGCATGTGAAGCAGTGACCAGGGTAGAGGAGAGGCGCTGGTCATTGGCCAACCGTAAGGGGCGGAAGGGAGTATGAAGGTAGAGGAGGTTGGAGATTTAGGGAGCAGTGGAATTAGATTTGGCTTTGTACGTGAGGGGGAGGAGCCACTGAATATTTTGTCGAAGGGGAGCAGCAGATGTGGAGCAGTGGGAGAGGAAGATAAGCCTAGCTGCGGAGTTGAGGACAGATTGGAGAGGAGCAAGATGGGAGCAAGTGAGGCCAGTGAGGAGAACGTTGCAGTAGTTGAGCTGTGAGATGACCAGTGAGTGGATAATAAGTTTAGTTGCACTCTTGGAGAGAAATGGCCTGATTTGAGCAATGTTGCGTAGCTGGAGCCGACAGGATTGTGCCAGAGCTTGGATGTGGGGTGCAAAGGAAAGGGAGGAGTTAAGAGTGATGCCCAAGCAGCAGAGTTGGGAAACAGGGAAGATGATGGTGTTGTCAACAGTGATAGAGATATTGGTAGGGGTGTTACTCTGGCTGGGGGAAAGATAATGAGTTCAGTTTTCGCCATGTTGAGCTTCAGAGAATGCTCAGCCATCAAGGAGGAGATGGCAGAGAGGCTGCTAGAAACCTGAGAGGACAGAGGGGGACAGATCAGGAGAGGAGAGGTAGAGTTGTGCGTCATCAGCATAGAGGTGGCATTGAAGGCCAAGGGAGTTAATGAGCACACCCAGGGCAGAGGTGTGCAGGGAGAACAGAAGAAACAGGCTGAGGATAGAACCCTGAGGGACACCAACAGGAAGGATGGTAGGGTGTGAGGTGTTGCTGGAGGCAGACACAGAGAAGGAGTGGTTAGTGAGGTAAGAGGTAAACCAGTCAAGGACAGTGCTAGAGAGGCCAATGTTTTGGAGTGTGCAGAGGAGAGAATGATCCATGGTGTCAAAGGCAGCAGAGATGTCAAGAAGGATAAGCAGAGAGAAGTGGCCCCTGGATTTAGCCAAAAGCAGGTCATTGGTGACTTTCACCAGGGCCATCTCAGTGGAGTGAAGTATGCGAAAGCCAGATTGTAGTGGATCAAGGATGGAGTTGTCAGAGAGGTAACTTGTGAGATGGCTGTAGACCATTCGTTCAAGTAGTTTGGAGGTGAATGAGAGAAAAGAGATGGGGTGGTAGCTAGTGGGTGATGAGGGTCGAGGTTAGGTTTTTTTTGAGAATAGGTGAGACTAGAGCATGTTTGAATGGTGAGGGAAAGATGCCGGTAGAGAGTGATAGGTTGAAGAGGTGAGCAAGGTGGAAGCAGGCAGTGGAGGGGAGGGAGCGGAGAAGATTGAAAGGAAGGGGGTCCAAGGGACAGGTTGGGGGGGTAAGATGAGGGATGGACTTGCTTGTCTGTAGTGGGATGGAAGGAGGACAGGGTGGGATAGATGGAGGGGAAGGATGATGGGGAAAGGGGGGCCTAAAAGGAGTGACGGGAGGAGATATTGTGTCGTATTTCCTCAATTTAGGAGATGAAGAAGGAGGCAAAGTCAGTGGCAGTGAGGGAGGAGGGGGCAAAGGAGAGTGTTGAAAGTTTCAAAGAGACGGCGTGGACTGGAGGACTGAGAAGAGATGAGTACTTGGAAAAAGGATTGCCTGGTGAGGGAAAGAGGAGAAGGGAGGAGGAGGGAATAAACTTGAAATGGAGTAAGTCCACCAGTGAGTGAGATTTCCTCCAGAAGCGTTCAGCGGATTGTGAAGATTTTTGTAAGAATCATGTTACTTTGGTGTGCCAGGGTTGGGGTTTAGATCGGCGGAGGGGGGCAGAGGAGAGGGGGGCCACAGAGTCGAGAGCAGAGGTTAGGGAAGAGTTATAGAAGGAGGTTGACTTGTTGGGACAGGTCATGGTGGAGAGAGGAAAGTCTCGAGGGAGGACAGGATAGCGGGGTCGAGAGAACCGAGATTGTGTCTATTGATGGTTGGTCTGGGCGTGGAGTGGAGAGGGACAGATGAGAGGGTGAAAGAAAGCAGATAGTGGTCAGAAAGAGGGAAGGAAGAGTTAGTGAAATCAGAGAGATCAGATCAGTGGGTGAAGACAAGGTCATGGGAGTAGCCGAGATTGTGAGTAGGGGTGGAGGTCCATTGAGAAAGTCCAAGGGAGGAGGAAAGGACAAGAATATTAGTGGAAGCTGCATTAGTGATGTCAATAGGGATGTTAAAGTCACCGAGGATTATAGAGGGGAGGTTGCAGGAGAGAAAGTGGGGAAGCCAGCCAGCAAAATTGTCAAAGAAAGGTGAACAGCGGCCAGGGAGGCGGTAGATCACTGCCACAAGGAGGTGAATGGGGTAGAAGAGGCAGATAGTGTGGACCTCAAAGGTGGAGAAAGTGAGGGAGGGCTCAGGTGGGATGACACGAAAGGTGCAGTTTGGGGAGAGAAGGATGCCCACTCCTCCGTCCTGGTGGTCGTCAGGTCTGACCAAGTGGGTGAAGGAGAGGCCCCCATAGGAGAGGGCAGCAGGGGAGGTGGTGTCAGATGAGGAGAGCCAGGTTTCAGTGATGGCGATAAGGTTAAAGTGGGAGATGAAGAGGTTGTGGATAGTTGGCAGCTTGTTGCAGATTGATCAAGCAGGATCCGACATCTATTTAATACACCCCTCAGGCTTCATCCCGCATTGCTGACAAACTCAGACTTCATTACATCCCAGCCATCAAGTTACTTCTAGTCCACTTTTTTATAATACGATGTTACGCCTTCCATTAGCACATCTTCAGGTTTCTCTTCACTGGCAATGTGAACTACATTGAAAGATCCTTTTTCCACAACTTCACAAATTAAGTGGTGTCTAATCTTGATATTCTTGGACCTTCTGTTGTGCTTTTCTGTGTGATAGCACCTCTTATATCATACTCTATGATGAAGGTATCTTGTGTATTTATGACACGTAGCTCACCCAAGGTCTCCTTGGGGTTTGAACTCTCTTTGGCCGATTCAGTCATTGCCTTGTATTCTAAATAAAGAAAAAAGATCTGATTTCACTAGTCACATAGGAATATTATATAATCAGTCAGTTAACAAAAACAGAAGCAGATCTGCAGCAATGGCAATAAGATGTGCTGCAAACTTCTAAATATCAATACAGTAAATATGGGATATGTGCTGACCTGTATCTAAACATTAAGGGGGATTTCAATTAGACACGATATTTGGCAAGGTAAAAAAAACTTTTGTACTTCACACCCAATTTTGGATTACCACGGGTATGTGCACTCCTGATTATAACCAACTGATTGTATCCTGTGGTCTCTGTGGCTCCCGGTGGTTCTCCCCTGCATCTTTCCACTGAGGATGAAGCTGCTGTGAGGTGTGGGGACTGCTGGGAGATTTAGGCCCTCATTCCGAACGCTAAGCCGCCTTCCTCTGGGAGTGTATCTTAGCTTAGCAGAAGTGCGAACGAAAGGATCGCAGAGCGGCTACAAAAAAAGATTGTGTAGTTTCTGAGCAGCTCCAGACCTACTCCTACCTTGCGATCACTTCAGACTATTTAGTTCCTGTTTTGACGTCACGAACACACCCTGCGTTTGGCCAGCCACGCCTGTGTTTCCCCCAGCACGCCTGCGTTTGTATCTGACACGCCTGCGTTTTTTCACACAGTCCCCGAAACCAGTCAGTTACCTCCCAGAAATGCCCCTTTCCTGTCAATCACTCTGCGGCCAGCAGTGCGACTGAAAAGCGTCGCTAGACCTTGTGTGAAAGTACTTCGGTTGTTGTGAAAATATGTCGCGCGTGCGCATTGCGCCGCATACGCATGCGCAGAAGTGCTGGTTTTTTGCCTGATCGCTGTGCAGCGAATGAAAACAGCTAGCGAACTACTTGGAATGACCACCTTAGTTTTCCCAGCTGCTTCCTCCAGAGGGTCGCACAGGATGGGGTCAAACAGACAACAGATACCGCTGCTGCTACTGGAGACCAGATCCTGACACTAGAGAAGACACTGCTTCGGAAAGGTAATTGCTGACTAATTTATACCAAAATCTGGGCTCAGACCAGGGAATTTGAACACGTGATACTCTCGGGTCGGACACGACTGCAGAACTCACTTACGCTGCACTTCAACCCGGATTGTTCCAGGGTCGGCCCTGTTTACACTGAACCCAGGTCAGCCCTGACAAGTTCACAACAGGGGGTTGTTTCAGCCTGTGGCTGCTTTTCTGCCTGGGCTGTACTGCAGATAATGAATAGGATGTTAGATAGCCTATGCTTGAGGCTGGATGCAGCTTAGAGTGGTACAGGCTGTCTGTGCCCAGTATCAGTGCTGTACCAATTTCCCATGCATCTTCTCTTTCTGCTAGGCACTGGCAGATGACATCATCTGCCAGTCCCCTAGAAGCTCCATTCACCATGTAGAAGTATGACCCAGATCGCCTAACACATGTCGCGTCTGCTTACACTGCTGCATGACCTGGGACCTACCCGGGTTATCTTTTTGGCAGCCATTTACACTGATGGCCAACCCGGGTCAACCCAGCCAGTGCCGACGCAAGCCACTCAGCAAAGGTATGTGTAGCAGGGAGGCACAGGCCTGGAGAGATGCCCTTCCTGCTACCGCGCTCATTACACACTGGAAGCGGTGCCGGCAGTGTGAACTGCGGCTTTACTCTCCAGTCTTCCCCCTCCCCATTCCAGGGATGCATGCAGTAACACTGGGAAAGCAGGCAGGCAGAGTAATGGATGGTCCCTGGAAGCCCTGTCAGAGCTTCCACTCAATTAGACTCTTGAGTATACCGTGTGTATGCATACTGTACCTCTCTTGGGAATGGATAAATGATACTGACAGCAGCTGTGAGGAGTGTGATTGGCTGCCTTTCCTCTTACTTTCCAGCAGCCAATCAGCTTGCTCATGCTACCCTGCTCTTCCATAGGCCAAGTCCTGGCATCAGGAGAGGTTACATTGGGCCCTGGCTACTAGCCAACACCACCCCTCCTCTGCCGCAGGTGTTAATGAAGAGCTCAGCTCATAGAAGAAGCAGGCAGGAGGGGTAACTAGAGTGTAGCTGCTTAGTCTGTGGAGGTTCTGCTACAGGGCTGGAGATGAGATGCTCCTAGCAATGGCTGACTACCCTCCTGAGGAGCCTGTTCTGTTCTGGTAAGCATGCATGGGAGCCAGTTCATGCATAGTTAAGCACCTTTTCACAGCAGCAGAGCGTGGACTCTAAGAGAATAGACAGCATCTATGAGCACTCACCTGAACATAATATACTCTGCCCTTGCTTCCTCTGCTTGCAAATGGGCAGTTCACAAATTGAACCTGAAACTAATTCGTAAAACTGAAACAAGCTGATAAATCTGCATAATTTGAAAATTATGTTTTAATACAAAAGTAAAAAAAAATAGTTTGTAGGCATCTGCTTATTGGTTTGTGTATATCCCTCTGTCCCCCTGTGTATGTTCCTCTGTCCCCCTGTGTTTGTCCCTCTGTCACCATGTGTATATGTGCTGCTGTCATCTTGTGTATATGTGCCACTGTCACCCTGTATTTGTCACCCTGTGTATGTCCATCTGTCCCCCTGTGTTTGTCCTTCTGTCCCCCTGTGTATGTCCCTCTGTCCCCCTGTGTTTGTCCCTCTGTCACCCTGTGCATACGTGCCACTGTCACCCTGTGTATATGGGGCACTGTCACCCTATGTATGTTCCTCTATCACCCTGACTATATGTGCCACTGTCACCCTATGTATGTCACCCTGTGTATGTCCCTCTGTCACCCTGTGTATATATGCCATTTTCACCCTGTGTAAGTCACCCTGTCACCCTGTGTGTCCCTCTATCACTCCCTTGTAGTGAGACCATTCCCCTTTTCTGGTAGCTAGTACTACTAACTCCTCCCTTCCGATATCATGGTGCCCACCCTGTCATTATCATTATGTGTATAAGGGTCACTACTACTGTGGACCTTATGTGTAAGGGGCACCACTACTGTGGGCATTATGTGTATATAGGTCACTGCTATTGTGGTCATTATGTGTAAGGGACACTACTACTGTGCATTATAAGCGGTGCTAATACTGGGGCATTATGTGTATAAGTGGCACTGCTATTATGGGCATTATGTGTATACAAGGGCTCTACTACTGTGGGCATCATGTGTAAGGGGCCCTACCACTGTGGGCAATATGGGTAGTGGGTGCTACTACTGTATGCATTATGTGTAAGGGACATTACTACTGTGGGCATTTTGTGTATAAGCTGCACTACTACTGTGGGCATTATGTATAAGGGGCACCATGGTGCGGCACAATATGTATAAGGGCCCCTACTGTGTAGCATAAGGTGAATAAGGGGCTCTACTATGTGGTGTGATATGTATAAGATTGTGCTACTATGTGGTGTAATTTGAAACGGGGTACTATTGTGCAGATTTAAAGTTTGCAGGAGGGTGCTGAACACTCTAGCATTGGCCCTGGACCTAGCAATAATGTTTTTTTTTATTTTTTTTGCTTGGTGTAAAAGGGGTATTATTGAGCTAATTGGAAACTTTCAATTGCTTAATTAGTCCTTGTGGGTGTGTGTGGGGATGAGGGGTTAGTGCTGCTCAGGAACATGCAGTGAGGTAAATGGCTTAGGAGGCACTGGGTAGTACCAGAGCCAGATTTACACAAAATATAAGAGCCAAAGGGTACATGTGGGCATTATACACAGGTGAAGCAGTATATACTGCTGGAAATTTGGTGAGATTTGATTAGAGATGTGCAGAAAAGGTAAGCAGGGGAGGCACTGCCTCACCTGTCATAGACTTTTTATTACAGAGTTTTGACTATAAAAATTATTACAATAATACAAAGAAGATATTTGTAATATATTCTTTGTATTTTTCATATACGTTATAGGGTCAAAACTCTGGCGTTTGTTAGAATGACAGGAAAGGCTCTGCCTCACCTGCCTTACCTCATTACACGTCACTGGTGCTGCTGGGGTGACTGAGCAACTCCCAATAATTTTTTACTAAAATTGCCAATTTTAGTAAAAATCAGACTTGCTTTGGCGGTGCAAGAAAAAGATGCAGTGATTTCTATAAAAATCCCTATGATTCATTTTCAGTCCTCTAATTGAATAGCAGAACTGCGCAGCTACAGTATGTGCAGGTTTTTTTTTAAATTTACCTCTGTCAATTGAATTCCCCCCTAACTATTGAAATTTAAATGATCAGATGTCTGGTATGTACATTATATTTTATAGTATTGTAAAAGCTTTTATTCCATAAAAAATACATAATAGACAAAACAAATTGTTACAAATAAATAAATAAAATAAAGTAATTCTTTGTAACACTCAATAAAGAACGCTGCTAAAGTCATGTATGCTGCTTCTGTAGTGGACAATGCTACTGTTGGCTGGTTTCTGCTCACCCAGCTAGCCACTGCGTCTGCTAGCAGTAACAAGCTTCTTATGTGGGAATGGTGGTCACCTTCATCTGCCCCCAGTCGGCATCGCAGAATGATTTCACTGAATGGTTTACAGACCTGGTGATCTCCAACTTTATGGAAGGTGTCACTTATACAGTAAGTACCTCTGGATCCTTTTTACAGCCATTAAATGCTGTCTCCCTGTGTTTGTAGAAAATTGACCGACTTTGCTTATCTCGGGATAAATGTAATAAGGTGTGACTAGCCAGAGGTGCAGGAGTTTGTGCGAGAATGCCCATATTTTTAAAGCTGCAATTATTTAAAAGGTAAAACCAACCTGGTTATCAGGGGGTACATTTACTAAAATAGGAGTTTTATTTAACCTGGGATCTTGCCCATAGCAACCAATCAGATTCTACTTCTCATTTATCTAGCATCTTCTAGAAGATAAACCTGGAATCTGATTGGTTGCTATTAGGAACATCCCATCTTAAATAGAACTGTCATCTTAGTAAACTTACCCCCAGGTAGGGCTTTGACACTTGCATACATCAGATGCCAAACAGTGTTAATCTTGTCAGGGATTTTCAATTTCGTTTTAGTCTTAGTCACTTTTATAAAATTTGATGAAACTAAATGTCACATTTTAGTCACTTTTTTTTATTTTGTCTTAGTCAAGAACTAGTCAGTGGATCTTGACGAACATTTTTGTCTAATTTTAGTCATTGATTTAGTCATAGCTAGTTTTATGATACAGAAACTACTGTCACTATGTGTTTTAGTACTGTAGTTAATTAGGTCCAGCATAACAGACACAAATGCTATTTCCTTTTACAGCAGGAAACTTATATTCTGAAAATATTAATTTAAGAATACAATTGTTCTTTAATTAAGAGTTAAAAGCTTAACTGTCCTTAACCCTACTTAAGTAGTAGTAGTTGACGTTAAATTCACATTCAGACATCAAGATGTAAAAAGTAATCTTCAATTACAGTATATACATTCTAGTACATATACATAGTCATACTGATAAAAGAAAACAATTATTCTCTCTTATGACCCAGATTTGTTGTATGTATGTATAAAAATTAGAGATGTGCGGCTGGCACTTTTCGTGTTTTAGTTTTGTTCTAATTCCACTTTTGTGTTTTGGTTTGGTTTTGCCAAAACCACCCTTTCGGGTTTTGGTTTTGGATCTGGATGATTTTTGAAATAACCATAAAAACAGCTAAAATCACATCATTTTGGGGTAATTTTGATCCTACGGTATTATTAACCTCAATAACATTAATTTCCACTAATTTCAAGTCTATTCTGAACACCTCACACCTCACAATATTGTTTTTAGGCCAAAAGGTTGCATCGAGTGTGCGGCACAAACACCTGGCCCATCTAGGAGTGGCACTGCAGTGGCAGACAGGATAGCAGATTTAAAAAATAGGTCCCAAAGAGCACATGATGCAAAAAAGAAAAAGAGGTGCAATGAGGTAGCTGGATGACTAAGCTAAGCGACACAAGTGTGCGGCACAAACACCTGGCCCATCTAGGAGTGGCACTGAAGTTACAGACAGGATGGCACTTAAAAAAACTAGTCCCAAAAAAGCACATGATGCAAAGAAGGAAAAGAGGGGCAAGATGGAATTGTCCTTGGGCCCTACCACCCATCCATATGTTGTATAAACAGGACATGCACACTTGAATAAACCAATCATTTCAGCGTCAGGGTCTGCCACACGACTGTGGCTGAAATGACTGGTTTGTTTGGGCCCCTACCAAAAAAAAAGCAATCAATCTCTCCTTGCACAAACTGGCTCTACAGATGCAAGATGTCGACCTCATCCTCCGATTCCTCACACCTTTCACTGTGTACATCCTCCTCCTCACAGAGAATTAATTCATCCCCACTGGAATCCACCATCACAGGTTCCTGTGTACTTTCTGTAGGCAATTGCTGGTAAAAGGTCTTCCCGGAGGAATTTATAATTCATTTTGATGAACATCATCTTCTCCACATTTTGTGGAAGTAACCTCCTACGCTGATCGCTGACAAGGTTACCGGCTGCACTAAACACTGTTTTGGAGTACACACTGGAGGGGGGGCAACTTAGGTCAAATAAAGCCAGTTTGTGCAAGGGCATCCAAATTGCCTCTTTTTCCTGCCAGTATACGTATGGACTGTCTGACATGCCGACTTGGATGCTGTCACTCATATCCTCCACCATTCTTTCAATGGTGACAGAATAATATGCAGAGACAGTAGACATGTCAGTAATCGTTGGCAGCTCCTTCATTCCAGACCAGATGTTAGTACTCGATCCTGAATGCCCTGCATCACTGCCAGCGGGTGGGCTTGGAATTCTTATCCTTTTTCTTACAGCCGCAGTTGCGGGAGAAAGCGAAGGAGGAGCTGTTGACAGGTCACGTTCCACTTGAGTTGACCATTTTCTTACCAGCAGGTCTTTGAACCTCTGCAGACTTGTGTCTGTCGGAAAGAGAGATACAACATAGGCTTTAAACCTAGGATCGAGCACGGTGGCCAAAATGTAGTGCTCTGATTTCAACAGATTGACCACCCTTGAATCCTGGCAAAGCGAATGAAGGGCTCCATCCACAAGTACCACATACTTTGCAGAATCGCGCCGTCTTAGCTCCTTCAATTTCTCCAGCTGCTTCTGCAAAAGCCTGATGAGGGGAATGACCTGACTCAAGCTGGCAGTGTCTGAACTGACTTCACGTGTGGCAAGTTCAAGGGGTTGGAGAACCTTGCACAAGATGGAAATCATTATCCACTGCTTTTGAGTCAGGTGAATTCCCCCTCCTTTGCCTATATCGTAGGTGGATGTATAGGCTTGAATTGCCTTTTGCTGCTCCTCCATCCTCTGAAGCATATAGATTCTTGAATTCCACTTGTTACCACCTCTCGCTTCAGGTGATGGCAGGGCAGGTTCAGGCATGTTTGATGGCGCTCCAGTCTTCGGCACACGGTGGCTGAATGTCAAAAGTGGCCCGCAATTATTCTGGCCACCGACAGCATTTCCTGTACACCCCTCTCATTTTTCTAAAATTTCTGCACCACCAATTTAATTGTATATGCAAAACATGGGATGTGCTGGAATTTGCCCAGATGTAATGCACCCCCAATATTGGTGGCGTTGTCCGATGCCACAAATCCCCAGGAGAGTCGAATTGGGGTAAGCCATTCTGCAATGATGTTCCTCAGTTTCCGTAAGAGGTTGTCAGCTTTGTGCCTCTTATGGAAAGCGGTGATACATAGCGTAGCCTGCCTAGGAACGAGTTGGCGTTTGCGAGATGCTGCTACTGGTGCTGTTTCTGTTGTTGCTGCAGGAGGCCATACATCTACCTAGTGGGCTGTCACAGTCATATAGTCCTTAGTCTGCCCTGTTCCACTTATCCACATGTCCATGGTTAAGTGGACAGTGGGTACAACTGCATTTTGTTGGCTACTAAAGACACTTTTTCTGACGTCTCTGTGCATTCTAGGTATCGCCTGCCTAGAGAAGTGGAACCTAGATAGCATTTGATACCGGGGCAGAGTACCTCAAACAATTCTCTAAGTCCCACTGAATTAATGGCGGATACTGGACGCACATCTAACACCAAAATAGCTGTCAAGGCCTCAGCTATCCGCTTTGCAAAAGGATGACTGCTGTCATATTTCATCTTCCTCCCAAGGGACTGTTGGACAGTCAATTGCTTACTGGATGTAATACAAGTGGTCTTCCAACTTCCCCTCTGGGTTGACAATCCACTCCCAGCAGCAACAGCAGCATACCACTCAAGGATCCTCCGCAGGAATCCCGGTTAGGAGAGGACTCCTCAATCTTGACAGTGACATGGCCTGCAGGACTACCGACATTACTGACTGAGGAGGAAGTTGACGTTGAGGGAGTTGGTGGTGTGGCTTGCAAGAGCTTGGGTACAAGAGGAAGAAGGGATTTAGGTGTCAGTGTACTGCTTACACTCTTACCCAAAGTTTCACAACTTGACTCTGACTTCTGATGAATGCGCTGCAGGTGGGAGGATGTTACTAGGTGGTTAACATCCTTACCCCTACTTATTACAGACTGACAGAGGCAACACCGAATTCCACACTGAAGAGGTGGCTTTTTTGGCACAGGCATCACGATGTGCTTCATCCCACGGACAACTGGTGTCTCCCCCGGTGCCTCATTTAAACAAACTACATCACTATCAGAATCCTCTTCTTCAACTTCCTCCTTAGCATCAGCAACACCCATATTCCTCATCCTGGTGTACTTCAACAGTGACATATTCAATTTGAATATCAGAAACTGGACCGTGGGTGCTCCTTCCAGCACTTGCAGGGGGCGTACAAATGATGGAAGGAGCCACCTCTTCCCGTCCAGTGTTGGGAAGGTCAGGCATCGCAACCTTCCACACACTTGGACTCTCCTTGGGGATTTGTGATACCATCTTAGAATGCACAGTTCTTTTCTGTGCTTTTTCCAGCTTAACTCTTTTAATTTTTCTAGCGGGAGGATGAGGGCTTTCATCGTCATGTGAAGTTAAACCGCTTGTCATGAACATAGGCCAGGGCCTTAGCCGTTCCTTTCCACTCTGTGTTGTAAATGGCATTTTGTCAAGTTTACATTTCTTCTGAGACCATTACATTTCTTTTTTTGGGGTCTTTTTACTGAACTTTGGCTTTTTGGATGATGCATGCCCTCTACTATCACATTGGGCATCGGCCTTGGCAGATGATGTTTATGGCATTTCATCGTCTATGTCATGACTAGTGGGAGCAGCTTCAGCACTAGCAGGAAGTGGTTCTTGATCTTTCCATACTTTATCCTCCAAATTTTTGTTCTCCATTATTTTTCTGGAGTTATATAACACAATGTGAGGCACAGGAGCACTGGACATATGGAAGCAGAGTATATAACTGTGACTGCCTGGTCACTCTGGAATGACTGATGGCTGTTGCACAGGATACTACCACTGGTCTGATGTAGGACAACACAGCAACACTGTAAGGGACTTGTTATTATTATACAGCAGCACTGGACATTTGGCAGCAGAATATACCACTGTTACTGCCTGGTCACTGGAATGACTGATGGCTGATGCACAGGACACTACCACTGGTCTGATGCTGGATAACACAGCAACACTGTAAGGGACTTGTTATTATTATACAGCAGCACTGGGCATATGGCAGCAGAGTATACCACTGTGACTGCCTGGTCACTGGAATGGCTGATGCACAGGACACTACCACTGGACTGATGCAGCACAACACAGCAACACTGGACCGGACTTGTACAGCAGCACTGGACATATGGCAGCAGATGACACCACCACTGTGACTGGACAAATGCAGCACAAGACACGAACACTGGGAGAACGGAGACACATCCTCTCTCTACACTCTCCAATACCAGAGTGAAAATGGCGGAGACGTGCGGCTCATTATATGGAATCCAAATCTGGCGAGAATCCAACAGCGGGATGATGACGTTTTGCCTCGTTCTGGTTTCCGAGTCAGGCGGGAAAACCCAAGCCTGACTCGGATCCGGACTCGGGTAACGAAGTTCGGTATGGCTCAGTTCTTAGAGAGCCGAACCCGCTCAACTCTAATAAAAATACAGTATTAATTTAAATAATACAATAAAACACTCGAAAGATACAAAACCTGTCTAATACAACTAAATAATAAGTAGTATGCATATCATATGCTAATAATAATATATGGTTATTTAGCAGCTAGCTAGCTAAATTGAGTATTTTCATCATGACAAAGAATTGTTGTTGTGCAGCCAAAAAATACAATCTGGTTGATCCTCTGACTCCTACCTAAGATAATAAGCAGTGGTAGTATTACTACAAAAAATGAAGCTGTAAAGAATGTGGATGCATATGATCGTATGCTAATAATAATATATAGCTATTTAGCAGATAGCTAGCTCAATTGAGTGATTCTCATCATGACAAAGAGTTGTTGTTGTGCAGCCAAAAAATACAACCTGGTTGATCCTCCGACTCCTACCTAAGATACAAGCAGTGGTAGTACTACTACAAAAAATTAAGCTGTAAATAATGTGGACGCATACATGGGCGTGTGCAGCTTATTTTATTAGGGGGTGCACCGCAGGAGGGTCGTGTCTAGCACCGCCCAGGGACACGTCTAGCACTATTTTACCTTATCTCAGTAATATCACATAGCTTAAATCTAATTTCTCCCTAGTTCCTAACAATAACATAGATATAATACACCCCAGAGAAATAAAATGAAACATAATGGTGTTACCACCCGCCCGGTACTGACTGTCCGCTACGGCATAACCCTGAGTCCTAGCTGCCGCTGCACCCTGTCGCTGCTTACACTTTCTCAAACTATCTGTGACCCAGTGACTGAACTAGAGAGTGGTGGGCCTTGGTGCATATGCACCCCCCATCCCTTGCACCCCCAAGCACCTACACCCTAAATTTGAGTGGGACATTCTGAAAAGTATGGGAGATGTAGGGGGCTGTACATTTGAATTTTTAATATAACACAAGTACAGTTTAAAATTAGCACGTGCCATCACAGTCACATCTGCCTCTTTCTATGCCATCACACTCTTCTTCCGCAGGACACCAGCATTTGTCATACATGTCCCCATGCTCACAGGCTACTTACAGTAGTGACCCTTACTCACATTACACCACAGTATGAGCCGAAATTCACATTACGCCACACAGTATGATTCAAATTCACATTATGCCACACGGTACGAGACGAAATTCATATTATGACACATGGTATGAGCCAAAATTAACATTATGCCATACAGTATGAGCCAAATTCACATTATGCCACACTGTATGAGCCAAATTCACATTATGCCACACTGTATGAGCCAAATTAACATTATGCCCAGAGCCGGCCCTAATCCATTTGTTGCATTTGAGGCAGATTTTGGCTGGTGCCCCTAGCACCACCCCTACAGATGTAGCCAGCCTCATCTTTGCCACGGTGTGTACCCACGGGCATTCACATCGCGACAAGCTGCACTGAACGCTGTGTTGTGAATAGTTGCAGCCAACGTTCGCTCCATAGAAGACTATGGCATGCGCGTGAATATGCACACGTGCATCATAGACTAAGGCACACTAGTCACGCCATCCATGTCGCAATGATGGATGAGTGTGGCAACATCTGTAGTTCTGCCTCTGACCCAGCACAGCACCTATAATCCAGCATGACCATGAAGCATTACCCCGCTGGAGTAGACTGTGGTGTCGCGTGTGTATGTACACGTGTGTGTCAGGTGTCGCGCGTGGACATACATGTGTGTATCAGGTGTCACGCGTTTACGTACACATGTGTGTGTGTGTCAGGTGTCACGCGTGTACGTGTGTGTGTGTCAGGTGCAGCATGTATAGATGTGTGTGTGTGTGTGTGTGTCAGGTGCTGCGTGTATAGATGTGTGTGTATGTGTGTGTCAGGTGCTGCGAGTATAGATGTGTGTGTGTACGTGTGTGTCAGGTACTGCACAGTGTGTGGATGTGCACAGAAAAGCTCCTAGGCCCTGGTTATTTTTAAAAGCCTGCAGTGTTTCCCTGGGAGCTCCCCAGGGGAGGATGGATCCTCCTGGGGAAGAGGATGAAGGAGAGTCCCAGGCTGCAAGGCTTGGTGGAGGCCCTGAAAATTCTGGCCTGCTTAGTGCAGTGGAAGCCTCGGTTCAGATTTGGACAGTGCAGCTGTTCCAGTGACTGTGGACCCTGTGATGGAACAGGATCCCCAACTGGAAACCCCAAAACCACAGGTTGCCGGCTCTCTGGGTGAAGTAACTCAGGGAGGTGAAAAGGCAAATAAGCTTACCTGTGGTGAGGCGGGGGTTAATGCTGAAAATGCCCAAGTTTCTTACAGCAGCCTAGAGGATTCTTCATCTTCCACTGATGAGTATAAGAATATGGATCTACAGCAGTTGAGAATGGAACAAAATTGTATATATGCCCGCATTACTTTTAAAAGGAAAAAACTTAACTCTTGCAAAAATTGGGAAAAAGCTGCCCTGCAAGATGAGCTGTTGGAGCTTGCTGACAATTTGGCTGCAGTGAAAGAGAGAGTTATGATGTTGCAGGCTCAGGCCTTGCAGAAAAAAGAGGTACTTTTAAAATCTGTGCCTGGACAAAATGGCAGCTGTGCAAATGATGGTAGCCTGGTCCCAGCGGGTTCTGCAGTGACATCTGGGCCCAAGGATCACATGGAAGAGATGGAGGTATGCGGCCAGACAGCAGGAGTGGCAGCCGTTGTGAGCCGGGATGGAGGTGAAGCTTCTAAGATTGCAGTGAATACAGAGAAGAACCTTAAGATGGCAACATCCTGTGCATTCCATGAGGGGGAGGCGTCTCTTCCAGAGAGGGTGGTGGCAGTGCAGGAGGCGTGGTGGTTGCCGGGGTGACGGAGGGTGCTGGAGCTCTGGTAACTGTTGCTGCATCCGGTGGACTTGCCCCCTCGGCACCTGTCTCCAAAGCTGCGGATATAGGGGCGGCGCGGGCCATGGTAATGGTAGATGCTGAGGCTGACTTTCCCTGTAAGCCTGTGGTGGTTGGCTCCGGCTTAGTCGCTGTGGTGGCTGAAGGAGTCGGGGCCAAAGAAGCATCACATGTGACATCACTGATGGCATCAGTGGGAATCCCGAGGTCTGAAACCATAGTAAAGACTGGACAGAGATTAGCCCAAGGACTGCCAGCAGTTAATAAAAACAGTTTAACCCCTGAAGAGACTGTACTGGTGGAAACAGTTTATGGGGATATGGATATGCCTGTGAGGGCTTTAGCGGCTGTAAATTTGATTCAGGCAAACCAAGCTAGGTTGGCTGGTGATGCTGGTGCAGGGGTCAGTAAAAAGATAAGTGTTCAGGCACCCAAGTATCTCCCTGAAATTCCTCCTGTGATGGTTAGACCGGGATCAGGCTCATATGCCGGAGCTTTGACTTCTGCTGGTCGGGCTAATACTGGTCCTCAGCCTGGGATGAGTGGTGGTCAACCTATCAAAAGGCGTAATGTGGTCCAGTTTAGATGGGTAGGTGAGGGAGAGGCTCCTTCAGAGTCGGAATTCCTGGATATGGTGTTCTCACTGGGTTTTAAGGCTGCAGACCTTTTTGCGTGCATTGATCCAGTGAGAACTCCTGACTTTGATCTTAGCTTTCTCTCTCTGAATGGCTTACAAGCATTTGGCTTCCAATGGGAGAAAAATAAGACCAAAGAGCCTTACTGCCTTTTTAAGACCAACACCATCACAAGGCAGGATAGGGTAAAGGTTACAGTTTTGGTGCGCAATGATTCGCTGCCTCCCTCGGATATTATGTATTGGTTATCCAGGTCCTGCACAGTAATGTCCCCGCTTGAGAAGTTTGATTATACTAAGGGTGTCTGGGGTGGAGCCTATTCAGCTTTTGTGAGGTTGCACCAGGTAGGGGCTGAGACCAAGCTCATTCCATCTGCTGCTTATATTGGCTGTGACCGGCTTCAATGCTTCTACCCTGGGCAGCCCAGAACATGTCATAAGTGTGGTGATTTTCGCCACTTTAGTAATGATTGCACAGTTGTAAAATGTGCTCTGTGTGGCCAGACAGGCCACGGGTCCCGTGAATACAATATGGTCAAGTGCAATTTTTGCGGAGCGGATGGCCATCCCTATAGTCGGTGCCCTAAGGCATCACATAATCATGACATAGCTGTGGTTGGGGAGGCATTGGAAATCAGTCCTAGCCGTGACAATAGCATGGTGGAAGTTTTACAGCATCAGGAGATGTTGAGACAGCTAGAAGTTGGTGGAAGAGGGGAAGTCCAGGTGGAGGAGGGGAGTCATCCTTTCAGACGGTTAATAAGGGCAGGAGAAAGAAGCTGAAAAAGAAGGGGGTAGACATTGTATGTGCTAACAAATTTGACATTTTGTCCTCCTCTGAGGATGAGGGGTAGGTAGTTATGATTGGGGGAAAAGAACTGGTGTTTGTCCCAAATACTCCCAAGTGTAAAAAGTCATAACAGCCTTCTAAACTGTCTGTTAGTAAGGTGGCAGTTACTGTCAAGACTAAAGAGAAAAGGGAGAGGCGTGGTAAAGCCCAGGCCAAAACCAGACACGTGGATGGTTCCATGGGGGACCTAGAGTGGGATCCTGCAGGGATAGAATTGAGTCAGGCCTTAGGATCTCTATTAAATGAGGTTGAGGTAGTACAGAATTCTGAGGGGAAGGCCCCTCAATCTCCATGAGATGGCGGTGGAGGAGACTCCTGACCTTGAGTTGGGGGGCCCTACCTCTCCTTCCTATTCTCCTCTAGAGTCCCCTGGTGGGGACGATCCTGGGGGTGGTTCATGTGTTGTGCCCCAAAAACCCCTGATCCGGATCCTCCCCCGGACATGGTGACAAATGGGGAAGGGTGTGATGTTAGGGAGGGTGTTGTTGAAGAGAGGCCTAAGGGTCTGCTTGGCGAGGCTACAGTCTCAGATGTTGGTGGTGTGTGTGGGGTGGATGAAGGGGAGGTGGAGGAAAGTGTTTTGTCTAATGAGGATGCGCTCCCCTTTGGGATCACATGTAAAAGGGTAGAGTCCTCAGATGAGGACTCTGAAAGGCAAGTAAAGAAAAAGTGAATGGGGTCCTACCTCTATAATCCAAGAAACATGGATCCCCAACCTATACGATGTGCCACCATTAATGTGGCTTCCGTGTTTTCTGAACGTGCTCGTTTCTTGGCCTTTGATTTTTTCAACACGGTTGATGTTGACTTTTTATTTTTGCAGTAGACCAGAGTAGGTGACTTGGCCACACTCCATCGGGCCAAGTGTCAGTGGAAGCAGGGGTCATCTTTCTGGTCTCTTGCGGCCGAGATGTACAGTGGGTTGGCAGTGCTTTTTACTGATATGGTAAACGTGCACAGGATTATAGAATTACAGGTAGGTAGGTGCATGGTTTTAGATGTCACCCTGAGAGGACATGACCTTAGACTAATAAACATTTATGGGCCCCAATCAGCCTGGGACAGGAAATGTCTTTTCAGGGAGATAAAACCGTTTCTCTTTACGGCCCGGCAGATTGTCTTTGGAGGTGATTTTAACACCGTCATTAGGCCAAAAGACAGAGGAGGCACACGGGCAACCCTGGGCTATGATTCCAATTTTCTAGTTAGCATGGTTAGAGAGGCTGGTCTGGTGGATATGCACGTTCACCATTTCCATTACAAAAAGATGTATCTACCAGAGCTTGAGAAAGAAACTGGATTTCTTGATCTCTGAGCGTGGAGACAGTGGGGAAATCTCCCGGGTGAAGGCTCAGATGAAGGAATATCAGTACGATCGATTGGCTTCTTTGATTCTGGAGAGGAATTATGGGAAGTACCACTCGCCTGATCCCTACCAGAGTTGCAGAAAATCAGTTGATTTGAGGGAGGTCCAGGGCCTGTTTGATGACCAGGGTACTCTTCATGAAGATAAGGAGGGTATTTTGGGAGTCATCAGGACCTATTACTCCAACTATTTGTCTGAGCAGCCACTCATCAGAGAGAGGATGGATCAGTTTTTGAGGGAAACACCTGGGCTTGAGGAACTTGATCCTTCTTTTGACTTTTTGGGCAGTGATGTGACCGTGAAGGAAGTCAAGAAAGCCATAGACGGTTTGTCTATAAAAAAAAGTCTCCAGGCCCAGATGGGTTAACATCTGAGTTCTTCAAAGCCTTCTCAGACATCTTGGCTCCTCATCTCATGGAGGTATTTAATGAAAGCCTGGGTAAGGGATCACTCCCTCCCTCTATGAGATCCTCTGCTCTCATATTATTGTAAGGACCCAGCCCGTATTGAGAACTGGCGCCCCATCGCTCTTCTCAATACAGACAGAAAGATTCTGGCAAAGGTACTCTTTAATCGGCTGATGGAAGTTTCTGGGCTGTTACTTTCTCCATCTCAGCATTGCACCGTGAAAGACCGAAGCACCTTTAGTGCTGTCCTTGGCATCCGGGAGGCTGTGGAGCGATGTCATGCTGAAAAGTGGGGTAAGTATTTGCTGGCATTGGATCAGTCCAAGGCTTTTGACCGAGTTAATCATCAGTACCTGTGGGCTGTGCTGGAGAGGTATGGTCTTCCAGTGAGGGTGGTAGATTGGCTACGTGTCATTTACAATCAGGCCGAGAGCTTCCCACTTGTCAATGGCTGGGTAGGGCCTGCTTTTGCGGTCGACTCGGGTGTCCGTCAGGGGTGTCCGTCAGGGGTGTCCCCTGAGCCCCCTTCCATATGTATTTGCAATTGATCCTTTTGTGCGGAGGATTGAGAGCGGTGCTGTGGCAGGGGTGCAGCTGGGCCCTGGATTGCCTCTGAGGGTGGTGGCCTACGCAGACAATGTTACTGTGGTCCTGTCATCTGTGGCAGAGGCACGTGGCATGGAACATCTTATCTGTGAGTATTCTGAGGCTTCATGCTCCAGAGTCAATCAGGATAAGTGTGAAGCTTTCTGGATGGGGGAGGAAGGTGATGAGTTTGCCCTTCCGGATAGCCTCCCTCGGGCCAGCCCAGAGATAAAAATTCTAGGTATCAAATTTGGCCGTGGTGATTATGCCACTCAAAATTGGGAGAGGAGGCTGGAAGATGTTACCAGGAAGGTGCAGTCCTGGAGAAAATGGCAATTTTCTCTCAGGGAGAGGGTTGACTTATGCAAAACCTATCTGATTCCACTTTTTCTGTATGTCAGTTACGTGTGCTTCTTGCCACAGTCTTTGTGGACCAAGATGAATTCTTTATTCTTCCTGTTGTTATGGGGGAATAGAATGAATCTGGTCAAGAGAGGGATCACCTACAGATCAAGGGAACAGGGTGGGCTGAGCATGGTCAACCCTGTGGTGTTTTTTGCTACAACTTTTTTAAAAATGAACCTAGGGAGTTTGTATCTAAAAACTCCCCCTCGATGGGTAGAGAGTTTTAGGGCCTGGGTGTTTCCCTTCCTCGGGTTATGGATGGATGGTGGCCAAGTAAAAACCCTTTCGAGTCCGGCATGACTACCTCCCGATCTACGTTATATTGTGCTCAAAGATGATGAGGCGTTGGGGGCTGGAGTTTGGTGAAGTCAAAAATTTCTCTAGAAGGAAGTTGGAGAGAAAAATTTTGTAGACCACTTTTATGTTCCGCTGTCGTTAAGGGACTGCTCAGGCAGTGTCTGCTCAGATGGGTTGGCTTTGATTAATTCTCAAAGAATCCCACTGAAGTCAAGAGATATTGCCTGGCTTTCCTTCCAAGGGAGGCTTTATGTGCGGGGTAACCTCAAGTGTCGAAGTGCCTATGATCGTGGCTACCCACGTGAGGAATGTCTAGGGGAGGAGGAGACAATGGACCACTTCCTCCTTGAGTGTCCCTTCAATATAAAGGTTTACAGAGCGGTATCAAGGGCCTTATGCATCCCGTGCCTTTCGGGGCTTAGTTACCCCTGAGTGGGCTTATGGGGCGTTCAAAGGGTATAGAAGGTTTGGTTTACCACAATTTTTATAGTTAGTTTAGTAGTTAGGTTTCACACATGGAATGCATGGTGTCAGGTTTCCCTCAGAGCAATGGTCTTCCCCTGTGAGGAGGTGGTGGGAAATATCCTGCACAAGGTTAAGAGGATGATGGATTTGGATAGGAAGATGATGGATGCTGTCAGGTGGTCTAGGCTCTGGCGCCACCTGAAACCCCCTTGAGTGGGTGGCAGAAGTCCTTTTTCTTGTTCATCTTATGGCTTCCTATCCTTCACTTTCCCGTAGATTTTCTTTCTTTCTGATTTTTTTCATTAAACGGTTTACATGTGGCTAAAAGACTTCATCCATCTTTTCATTACTTAAAGGTTATGGTAGGTGTTGTGTGTAGTATAGTATGTTTTTGTATATAGAAGGTTGTTTATGCTTAACTGTTTATGTTAAGCAATACTGATATTCCGTGTAGTTATATAAGCTTTGTTGCTTTTTGAAAATTGGGCAACAATTCAATGTATATGTCCTATTTTATGCATTTTTATCATATTTATGTAGTTTTTAATATGTAAGTTGCAATTTTTCTTAATAAAGAAGAGTCAGGTGCTGCGTGTATAGATGTGTGTGTGTGTGTGTGTGTGTGTGTACGTGTGTGTCAGGTGCTGCGTGTATAGATGTGTGTGTGTGTGTACGTGTGTGTCAGGTGCTGCGTGTATAGATGTGTGTGTGTGTGTGTACATGTGTGACAGGTGCTGCGTGTGTACGTGTGTGTCAGGTGCTGCGTGTATAGATGTGTGTGTGTGTACGTGTGTGTCAGGTGCCGCGCGGGTACGTACACGTGTGTGTCAGGTGCTGCGTGTATAGATGTGTGTGTGTGTGTGTGTACGTGTGTGTCAGGTGCTGCGTGTATAGATGTGTGTGTGTGTGTACATGTGTGACAGGTGCTGCGTGTATAGATGTGTGTGTGTGTGTGTGTACGTGTGTGTCAGGTGCTGCGTGTATAGATGTGTGTGTGTGTGTACGTGTGTGTCAGGTGCTGCGTGTATAGATGTGTGTGTGTGTGTGTACGTGTGTGTCAGGTGCCGCGCGGGTACGTACACGCGTGTGTCAGGTGCCGCGCGGGTACGTACACGCGCGTGTCAGGTGCCGCGCGGGTACGTACACGCGCGTGTCAGGTGCCGCGCGGGTACGTACACGCGCGTGTCAGGTGCCGCGCGGGTACGTACACGCGCGTGTCAGGTGCCGCGCGGGTACGTACACGCGCGTGTCAGGTGCCGCGCGGGTACGTACACGCGCGTGTCAGGTGTCGCGCGGGTACATACACGCGCGTGTCAGGTGTGTGTGTCAGGTGTCGCGCGTGTACGTACACGTGTGTGTCAGGTGTCGCGCGTGTACGTACACGTGTGTGTCAGGTGTCGCGCGTGTACGTACACGTGTGTGTCAGGTTTTGCGCGTGTGCGTACACGTGTGTGTGTGTGTGTGTGTCAGGTGCTGCATGTGTATATTAGTGTGTCTGATGTTGTGCATGTGTGTATATGTGAGTCAGGTGCTGCCTTTGTGTGTGTCAGGTGTTGCACGTGTATATGAGTGTCAGGTGCTGCGTGTGTTAAATGCCGCTCCCCCCCTCCCCCAACACACACATACCGAGCTCTCTAGATCTACTCTAACTCTGTCTTCCACAGACGCTGGCAGGTTGTCTTTCCCCTGCCTATCACGGGCTCTGCTGTAAGCGTTCTTCCACGACTCCTGTCAGCATGCACTGCTTGTATGACTGCAGTTCAGTGGTTCTCCTCACACCCCTATATAAAAATTGTACATATATATATATATATATATATATATATATATATATATATAAAGAACAAAAAATGTCCGGCACTCACGCTTATGTTTGATGTAAAGGTCTGGTGCACAACCTCTCCATAGAGCATGTAAATAAACGTTGTTGGTGGCACTCAGCAGCAAATAATCAGACGACAACCAACCTGGTTCCGGTCAACGTTTCGGGGACTGCTCCCCTTTATCAAGACACAACCAGTACCTCTGAAAACAACCTACATAAATACATACAAAAAACTTACCAAACACCAATCACGCCATTCTCCGCACCCCCCGGACGCCCGGTGATGACATCACACGCGCAATCACGTGCGTGCAGTCTCCGTCAGCTGTACGAGGTGCGCGGTCCTGCAGTGAAGTGTATGATGGGTGCCTGGCAACCATACCCTGGCGCCGTGACTGACTCTCACTTCCGCACTAACGGCCTGGCGTCATGACGTCCGACGCTCCATGGTCGTGTGCGGGAGGAGGCTCCAGTTTACCCTGAGGGATAAGTTGCCTAGCAACCCCACAACACTGAGTACAAGGCTAAACATAATAAATACACAAGTGAAAAAAACTTAAAAAAACCAAAACATAATGTGAGTGATACACTGAGACAATAAAACTGTCAGTGAACCTAAAGTACACTTGTTATATATAAGCATACAAAGCACAAAGCTCGAAGTCCGTCCCGTTCTTGTACTAACTGCTAAGAATGTATATTATTTAACTGAATGAAAAATATCTTAAACATTTAGAGTTAGTGATAAGCTAAATCAAGAACAAAATCCTGGCAAAATTATATAATATCTGCAGTACCCAGACAAGAAAGATATACTACATCTGTCCAGGAAGTGCAGATAACATGGATAAGGCCCACTAGTCTAGACAAATTAATAGTTTAAACAAAACAGAAATTAAAGATTTATAAAAAACCAATTAAAGCTTAGAGCTTCATTCAATCCATCAGGCTGAACTGTTTGAAGTTTGTGGATCCACCAAGTCTCTTTCTGGAGTAGAATTTTTCCCCTGTCTCCTCCTCTCCTGTTGGCTGGAACATGGTCGATCATCCTGTAACGTATAGTAGCCAATGAGTGGCCAAAGTTCTTGAAGTGTCTGGCCACTGGTAAGTCACTGCCCTTACCTTCTAATGCTGCACGGATGCTGGATCTATGTAAAGCTATACGCTCTTTGAATTGCCGTATGCTTTTGCCTACGTACAGCTGACCACATGGGCATTTGATATAGTAGACAATAAACTTACTGGTGCAAGTCAATGCATGTCTAATCTTGAAGGATTTCCCCGATCTGGGATGTTGGAACTCATCTCCTATCTCCAGACAACTGCCAGTGGTGCACCCTGTTATTTGGATCATTACCTTCAACCACTCATTCAAAGATTACCACTATGTTTAAAGGACACCACTTCATTGATCCTCACGCTACAAGCTCTGTCACCCCTACCATCAAGATATCTGCTTTGCACTATTGATGTCATTAACTTATATACCAGCATTCCACATCACCGAGGCCTACAGGCCATGGAAACCTTCCTCACGAATCAGCCTGAATACAAGGGCCCGGATGTCAAGTTATTTCTGACTCTTTTGGGTCTTACCCTCAAGAGAAATGACTTCCTCTTTGACAAAAAAGTTTACCGCCAGCGAACTGGATGTGCCATGGGATCATGCGTGGCACCCAGTTTCGCCAACGTATTCATGAGTGAGTTAGAGCAAGATTTATTTTTCAACACTAGTGATGCAGTTAAGAACATCAAACTGTTTCGTCGTTATATCGACGATATCTTAATGATTTGGTCTGGCACTCAACAGGAATTTATTTCCATGATGGAAGAGGTGAATTCGAAGGATCCAGCTATTAAATTCACGTATGAATGCAGCTTCGAGAGTATCCATTATTTAGACGTGGCTATTTCTGTGGATACGGCCAATAACATTAACACCAGCATCTACTATAAACCGACTGATCGTAACACGTTACTAAGAGCAAATAGCCATCATCCGGAATCACTAAAGTGGAGTCTACCGTATTCACAGTTTCTTAGAATTATACGGATCTGTAGTAATGAAGAGGATGCCTGTCTGCAGATCCGCAACATGTCTTTGAAATTTCAAGCACGTGGATACTCAGCAGAATCTTTACAGAAGGCCAGATCCAAAGCACTGTCGACTTCACGGCAGACAGTATTAATGTATAAGGAAGAAAAGCCCATCAAAGATAGGATGATTTGGACGCAGGACTTTACCACGGCAAGCAAATATCTTGTTAATAAAGCCAAAAACATTTGGCCGATTATTACTAGGGACAAGGACTTGCGAGTCTTGAAGGACAGTTCATTGATGGCCTCATATAGGAGGGGCAGGAATATCAAGGACATTGTAGTCCATAATGATATATCTGAAATGGGTCCAGAAAAAACGGCCCATTTTCTTACACGTAAACCCGGCAACTACAGGTGCACAGGGTGCACCACCTGCAGTTGTCTGGAGATAGGAGATGAGTTCCAACATCCCAGATCGGGGAAATCCTTCAAGATTAGACATGCATTGACTTGCACCAGTAAGTTTATTGTCTACTATATCAAATGCCCATGTGGTCAGCTGTACGTAGGCAAAAGCATACGGCAATTCAAAGAGCGTATAGCTTTACATAGATCCAGCATCCGTGCAGCATTAGAAGGTAAGGGCAGTGACTTACCAGTGGCCAGACACTTCAAGAACTTTGGCCACTCATTGGCTACTATACGTTACAGGATGATCGACCATGTTCCAGCCAACAGGAGAGGAGGAGACAGGGGAAAAATTCTACTCCAGAAAGAGACTTGGTGGATCCACAAACTTCAAACAGTTCAGCCTGATGGATTGAATGAAGCTCTAAGCTTTAATTGTTTTCTATAAATCTATAATTTCTGTTTTGTTTAAATTATTAATTTGTCTAGACTAGTGGGCCTTATCCATGTTATCTGCACTTCCTGGACAGATGTAGTATATCTTTCTTGTCTGGGTACTGCAGATATTATGTAATTTTGCCAGGATTTTGTTCTTGATTTAGCTTATCACTAACTCTAAATGTTTAAGATATTTTTCATTCAGTTAAATAATATACATTCTTAGCAGTTAGTACAAGAACGGGACGGACTTCGAGCTTTGTGCTTTGTATGCTTATATATAACAAGTGTACTTTAGGTTCACTGACAGTTTTATTGTCTCAGTGTATCACTCACATTATGTTTTGTTTTTTTTAAGTTTTTTCCACTTGTGTATTTATTATGTTTAGCCTTGTACTCAGTGTTGTGGGGTTGCTAAGCAACTTATCCCTCAGGGTAAACCGGAGCCTCCTCCCGCACACGACCATGGAGCGTCGGACGTCATGACGCCAGGCCGTTAGTGCGGAAGTGAGAGTCAGTCACGGCGCCAGGGTATGGTTGCCAGGCACCCGTCATACACTTCACTGCAGGACCGCGCACCTCGTACAGCTGACGGAGACTGCACGCACGTGATTGCGCGTGTGATGTCATCACCGGGCGTCCGGGGGGTGCGGACAATGGCGTGATTGGTGTTTGGTAAGTTTTTTGTATGTATTTATGTAGGTTGTTTTCAGAGGTACTGGTTGTGTCTTGATAAAGGGGAGCAGTCCCCGAAACGTTGACCGGAACCAGGTTGGTTGTCGTCTGATTATTTGCTGCTGAGTGCCACCAACAACGTTTATTTATATATATATATATATATATATATATATATATATATATATATATACACACCGATGAAGAATAAGAGGCGGCCGTATTGATTACACTGCATTGAAGTTTTCACAAGTCTTCTGAGTTCCGCCTCTTATTCTTTATCTGTGCTAATACAAGGGTTTTGCCCTGAGGAGGGCACCGGAGCAAGTTACACCCATTTGGGGAGGCCAAGAGTGCCGGAGTGATGTGTGTGTGTGTGTGTGTGTGTGTGTGTGTGTATATATATATATATATATATATATATATATATATATAGTGGAAAGCAACACTCAGGGGACTGTACTGATGGGAGCAACAAGTATGGCGCAGGGGACTGGATGGGGGCGGCACGCAGGCACAGGACTGTACGGGGGATCGACACTCAGGGCACAAGGGACTATACAGGGGGATGACACATAGGGCGCAGGGGACTATGCAGTGGGGAAATGCACATGGCGCATTTGACTATACAGGGGGGCAACACACAGGGCGCAGAAGACTGTATAGACACACAGGGTGCAGGGGACTGTTAGGGAGCGGTGACATGCAAGGTGCAGGCCGCTGGGGACTGTACGGGGTGGTGACACGCAGGTGCAGGGGACAGTACCGGGTGTAAGCGACACGCTGGGTGCAGGGGACTGCACAGTGAGGGCAACATGCAGGACGTAGGGTACTGTAAGTGGGGTAACATGCAGGACGTAGGGTACTGTAAGTGGGGCAACATGCAGGACGTAGGGTACTGTAAGTGGGGCAACATGCAGGGCCAGGGGACTGTACAGGAGGGGAGCGGCAACAGACAGGGTGCAGGGGACTGTACGGGTGGGGGGGGGGGCAACATACACGGGAATGTACAGGGGTAGGGCGACATGCAGGATGCAGGGGACTGTACGGGTGTGTGACTTGAAGGGCGCAGGGGACAGTACCAGGTAAAGCAACATGCAGGGGACTGTACTGAAGGGGGGGCGACATGCAGGGCGCAGGGGATTGTACACGCAGGGTGCAGGGGACTATATGGGGGAGGTGACACGCAGAGCACAGGGGACTGCACTGAAAGGGGGACTGTATGGGGAGCGGCATGCAGGGCGCAGGGGACTGTACAGGGGGGGTGACATGCAGGTGCAGGGGACAGTACAGGAGGAAAGGAACACGCAGTGTGCAGGGGACTGCACTGAAGGGGTCGACACGCAGGGTGCAGGGGACTAATTGTACAGGAGTGGGCAACACGCAAGGCTTATGGGACTGTATGGTGGTGGTGACACACATAGGGCGCAGGGGACTGTACCAGGGGAAAGGGACACGCAGGGCACAGGACTGGATGAAAGCGACATGCAGGGGACTTTACGGGGGCGACAGGCTGTGTACAGAGTACTGTATGGGTGGGGGGACAACACGCAGGGGAGTGTACAGGGGTAGAGTGACATTCAGGACACAGAGGACTGTACATGTAAGGGGGGGGGGTGGCACACAGGGAACAGTGCCGGGGAAAATGATGCGCAGGGCACAGGACATGGGGAAAGCAACACACAGGGTGCAGAGGACTGTACTGACGACACGCATGGAGCAGGGGACTGTATGGTGAGCATAGGTGTGCGCAGGGGGGGTTCCTGGTGCGCACAGGCACCCCATAATGTCTGGCACCACAATCTCACATGCCTGATGCAGCGATTGCCGAGCAGGCTGATTACTGTCCCCTCTGCGCTGCACCCTGTCAGGACTGCATTATTGACTGGACGCCTGGGTTAATCAAGGGTGCCACTGCCACCAGCTTTCAAATTCCCAGCTCCACTACCATGTACAAAAACAGCGTGATGTGACGTGATTAGGTCATGCTGCTCGCATGCCCTCCCGTCACACCCACCACATACACACCTCTCTCCTTCTATGCTATGCCAATGCCAGCCACTGATGAGGAGCAGCATGCAGCCAGCGTTCCTCTTAGGAAGACAAATTCAATACTGGCAGATGGCCGGCAGCAGCATTGACACGTCACTAGTTTTTCCAGCAGCAGCAGTACTAGTCTGCGACTGTCAGTGTCAGTGAGTGACTGATTTGTAAGTAAGCTGCTGCAACTTGCAGGTGAAAGAGAGGGGGAGCCAGACCAGGCTGAGGAGGAGCAGTGGAATTGCAGTTAATGTCATGCTTGTTTGGTGCACACCACAACATCCGACAATGTATCTGCTTTATTAGGATTGGTACAAAGGTGTATATTTTATGCGTTGACCATGAATAGATAGTGCTAGACACGCCCAAAAGGCGGTGCTAGACACACCCCTCCGACGGTGCACCCCCTAATAAAATGTACTGCGCACGCCAGTGATGGGGAGCGACACCTAGGGTGCAAGGAGCTGTATAGGGGCAACACACAGGACACAGGGGTAGCCAACACGCAGAGGGCTGTATAGCGGGGCAACACACAGGGACTGTACGAAGGAGCATAACGCAGGGCGCAGGGGACTTTATGTGGGTAGCGACACGCAAGGAGCAGGGGATTGTACAGAGGGTGACACACAGGGAGCAGGGAACTTAATGGGGGCGACATGCAGGGGACTGTACGGGGGGTGACATGCAGGGGGCAGTACTGGAGGAAAGCGACATGCAGGGCACAGAGGTCAGTACCAGGGGAAAGGGAAACGTAGAGCGAAGAGGGCGACATGTAGGACACAGGGGACTGTACTGAAGGGGGTGAAACACAGAGCACAGGGGACCGTACAGGAGGGCGCAGGGGACTGTATGGGGGGCAGCATGCAGGGCGCAGGGGACTGTGCGGGGGGGGTGACACGCAGGGGATTGTACGGGACAATACGCAGGGTATAGGGGACTGTATGGGGAGGCGACACACAGGGCACTTTATGGGTGGGGGAGACGCGCAGGATGATCGAAATGCAGGAGACTGTTTGGGGGGGCCATACACATGGGGGAGGGGGCGACACACACGGTGCAGGGGACCGTACAGGGGAGGCGACTTGTAACAATCTGGGCAGCACTCACCTGGTGAGAAGGAGCAGAAACCTGGTGAGAAGGAGCAGAAACAGGCATGGAGGACTACACCGATGGTCATTCCCTCTTTAGAGTGATCCCAGGCGCGCCCTGTCACCGGCTCTGCTGTAAGCGATCTTCGACAACTCCTATCAGCATGCACTGCTTGTATGACTGCAGATCAGTGGTTCTCCTCACGGGTGGTCTTCTGTATGCCGGCGGTCGGGCTCCCGGCGCTCAGTATACCGGCGCCGGGAGCCCGACAGCCGGCATACCGACACTTATTTTCCCTCGTGGGGGTCCATGACCCCCATAGAGGGAGAATAAAATAGTGTGGCGCGCCACCGTGCCCGTAGCGTGGCGAGCGCAGCGAGCCCGCAAGGGGCTCATTTGCGCTCGCCACACTGTCGGTAAGCCGGCGGTCGGCCTCCCGGCGCCGGTATGCTGGTCGCCGGGAGCCCGACCGCCGGCCAGCCGTAGTGAACCCCTCCTCACACCCCTATATAAAAATGTTATATACTGTGTATATATATATATATATATATATATATATACATACACACACTGCTCAAAAAAATAGAGGAAACACTAAAATAACACATCCTAGATCTGAATGAATGAAATATTCTTATTAAATACTTTGTTCTTTACATAGCTAAATGTGCTGACAACAAAATCACACAAAAATTATCAATGGAAATCAAATTTATTAATCCATGGAGGTTTGGATTTGGAGTCGCACTCAAAATTAAAGTGGAAAAACACACTACAGGCTGATCCAACTTTGATGTAATGTCCTTAATGTCACGATCTAGGTAATTCCTTATCAGTATTTACCTTCCAAATGCCTCCTGAGACTGTCCCAGTGTTCCAAGCCTGGATTCCATCTGCACTGTCTGTGTGCAGCACGCTGCATCTCATTGTCTCAAATCTCTTTACTGTGATTCTGGCAGCTTCATGGTTAAAGCTCACATTCAAGTTACAAACAATCTTTCCCTCCAAAAGCTAACATGGGCGCAGCCATGTTTTCCTAGTCACATGTTACCTTTCAGCCTATCAGCTGCACTCTGATCTCAGCCTAATTATCCAGCAGCTGCACTCTAGGTCTCTGGTTAATCAGCCAGCCAATCCCTGTTTCCCAGCTGGTATAAATATCTTGTTCCTGGGGTGGAAAGATGTCAGTGCTTCAATTGTCTTCAGTGATTCCAGTGTGCAGTTCTCCCATGGACTTTCTCTGCAGTACAGCCTGACTCCCTGGTGATTACACTCTGCAGTGTAACCCGACACTCCAGTGATTAACCCTCTACAGTCTACCCTGCTTCACCTGTGCTTATAAGTACAGTAGTGCATTTCTATCTGCGAACCCCAGCTTCTTCTACAGCTCTCCAGCGATTCCCCAGCATCACTTCATGCTTCACCTGTGCTTCTAAGTACAATAGTGCATACCACTTACACCTCAGATTACTGGTCACAACCAGTAATATTTCAGAGACTCACTTGTCACTGTTTTGTTTGGTTGCACATTATCTGACTTTTCGTTTAATAAAAGCACTTAAAGATATTCTTGTTGTCGTGGTCAAGCCCTCCTAAATTCAAGTACCTGTCAGCCCCTACAACTGAGGCTCCCAGTCACGGCCACCAGCCCTCAGTTGTGACACTTAAAACAAGTCAAAATAAGGCTCAGTAGTGCGTGTGTCCTCCTCGTGCCTGTATGACCTCCCTACAACGCCTGGGCATGCTTCTGATGAGGTGGCGGATTGTCTCCTGAGGCATCTCCTCCCAGACCTGGACTAAAGCATCCGCCAACTCCTGGACGTCTGTGGTGCAACGTGGCATTGGTGGATGGAGTGAGACATTATGTCCCAGATGTGCTCAATTGGATTCAGGTCTGGGGAACGGGCGGGCGAGTCCATAGCATCAATGCCTTCGTCTTGCAGGAACTGCTGACACACTCCAGCCACATGAGGTCTAGCATTGTCTTGCATTAGGAGGAACCCAGGGCCAATCGCACCAGCATATGGTCTCACAAGGGGTCTGAGGATCTCATCTCGGTACCTAATGGCAGTCAGGCTACCTCTGGCGAGCACATGGAGGGCTGTGCGGCCCTTCAAAGATATGCCACCCCACACCATTACTGACCCACTGCCAAACCAGTCATGCTGGAGGATGTTGCAGGCAGCAGAACGTTCTCCTTGGCATCTCCAGACTCTGTCACGTCTGTCACGTGCTCAGTGAGAACCTGCTTTCATCTGTGAAGAGCACAGGGCGCCAGTGGCGAATTTGCCAATCTTGGTGTTCTCTGGCAAATGCCAAATGTCCTGCACTGTGTTGGGCTGTAAGCACAACCCCCACCTGTGGGCGTCGGGCCCTCATACCCCCCTCATGGAGTCTGTTTCTGATCATTTGAGTAGACACATGCACATTGGTGGCTTGCAGGAGGTCATTTTGCAGGGTTCTGGCAGTGCTCCTCCTGTTCCTCCTTGCACAAAGGCAGAGGTAGTGGTCCTGCTGCTGGGTTGTTGCCCTCCTACGGCCTCCTCCACGTCTCCTGATGTACAGGCCTGTCTCCTGGTAGCGCCTCCATGCTCTGGACAGTACGCTGACAGACACAGCAAACCTTCTTGCCACAGCTCACATTGATGTGCCATCCTGGATGAGCTGCACTACCTGAGCCACTTGTGTGGGTTGTAGGGAGGTCATACAGGCACGTGGAGACCACACACACTACTGAGCCTCATTTTGACTTGTTTTAAGGACATTACATCAAAGTTGGATCAGCCTGTAGTGTGTTTTTCCACTTTAAGTTTGTGGGTGACTCCAAATCCAGACCTCCATGGGTTAATAAATTTGATTTCCATTGATAATTTTTGTGTAATTTTGTTGACAGCACATTCAACTATATAAAGAACAAAGTATTTAATAAGAATATTTCATTCATTCAGATCTAGGATGTGTTATTTTAGTGTTCCATATATTTTTTTTTTGAGCAGTGTATATAGGAGAAGCAGGAATCAGCGGCACTCTGCAGACGGAGTATCGGGATAAAAGGTCTTTAATACGATCCTACGCCGTTTCGGGGACTAGGCCCCATCTTCAGGGACAAATCATACACAAATTAAATCATACAAACAGACAATATATACCCTCCCAGATTGGCACTCATTGCTGGGATTCAACTCACTTGTCCAGGCGCCAATGGTGAAGTCACGTCCAGCTGCGCGGTGTCCCAGTCGCCAGGTACTGACGTACAACTGCTACGTCGAGCGGCGGGGACCAATCATGGGAGTGAAACTCCCGTTACTAGGCAACCCCTAACAAACGACGTCATCAATGACGCTTCCCACCGCGATGTCCACTACTCACAGGGCTCCTGACTTCCATCGGAAACGCCGGGCCGGGAACCAATCCTCATGCAGTATGTTACTGTTGCTGGGCAACCCCTATAACATAAACAACAACATTGAGGAATACATAACGAGAACATAGAAAAAAGAAAAGTAAAGAAAACAACCCAGCAAGTTAGACATACATATATAGCTAAAAATACATGAATACAGAGGCGCTGCCGACAATCGCCAACAGAATCATCCTCAGAGAGCATCAACCGGATTAAATAGTATATAACTCTACCTAATTCCCATAAATAGTACTTAATATTCTGAATGAAAGCAATCAATTATTAAACACTGTGGATACTTGGCTCTGTGGACTTGTCTCTTCCAAGTGCTGCTTGGACTTCTAAGTGTGAGTTTTAAACAGCAAAAAGGTGAACTCTGATTAATCTCTGTCTAATCTCTGTCTATCCATATAGGGATAGTAATATTGTGAGAGAAAGTAATCTGATTCTGATTGTTTGTCTCTATACTGTTTCTTTTTGTTTTAATATATCTGTACTGGGGTTTTTTGTTTTTTTTTGGAGGAAAAAAAGAAAAAAGAAAAAAAAAATGTGAGGTGAAAAGCCAGAGGGGTTAACTCAGGTGTGAGTAATCAGGAGTAATCAGGAGGAGGAGGGGCTGATTAAAGCAGCTGGCTGAGCCTATATAAGCAGTGACTAGACTCTTGGAGCTTGCTCTGTGGACTTGTCTCTTCCAAGTGCTGCTTGGACTTCTAAGTGTGAGTTTTAAACAGCAAAAAGGTGAGTTAGAATACAGAAAAAGGTGAGTTTTATAATGCACAATCAGGAACACACATTTGCAGTACCATTAAACTTCTGGTGAGGCTGCAAGGGGCTGACCTTGTGAGTGAGTGAGAAGGTCTCTTACTTGGAGTAGCAGAGGGGCTGTGATTGTGCGTGTGTGAGGGGCATTTTTTTTTTCTTTTTTTATTAGCAGGAGCTGGAAGCCGAGTGAAAAGGAGGTGCAGTGAGCTGGAACAACTGCAACTGCTAAGTGGAGTATAGGTGCCGCAGGAGAGAGTACTACGGCTGCATAAAAGTGAAGGACCAAGAACCGCACAAAGATAGATAAGTATAAGCCAGCTTAATTTATTGTATAAGTGAGATTGCTTGTCTTCTACTTTTTATTTTTGCTGCTTTTTCTGTGAGAGTAACAGGGAGTTAGACCTTACAAACAATATGGGAGGGGCTGTGATTGAGGACCTCACTCAGTGCATGTCATGCAAGATGTATGCACACCTGGAGCTACCGGCCCAGTGTGATTACATCTGCACGAGGTGTGTGCGAACTGTTGCCCTGGAAGCCCAGGTAACTGATCTAGAGCAAACCGTTACGCGACTGAGGGAGATTCACAATCTCGAGCGTAGTTTAGACAGAACGGTGGAGGAGTTGCGGGAGGGGTCACTGGTAGAAGAGGATGATGATCAGGTAGCCAGTTGGGTCACAGTTAGAAGGAAGAAAAAGAGGGGGAGGCACGACATCTCCGAACTATCAAACCCGAACAAATTTGCCCGATTGGACAAGGAATCGGAGGATGATAGTGAAGAAATGACGGTGCCGGAGGAGACTGCTCCCTCTAGCATCCAGAGGTGCGGTCCCTCTGGCGCGGTTGGGATAAAAGATAGAGAGGTACCTAGTCAGATGGTGGTGGTAGGGGATTCTATCATCAGGAAGGCAGATAGGGCAATCTGCTACCGGGACCGTGATCGCCGTGCAGTCTGTTGTCTCCTGGGTGCTCGGGTATGGCACATCGCGGACCAGGTAGATAGATTGTTGGGAGGGGCTGGCAAAGACCCGGCGGTCTTGGTGCACGTTGGCACCAATGACAAAGTTAGCGGAAGGTGGGATGTCCTTAAGAAAGACTATAGGGACTTAGGAAAGAAACTGAAGGCAAGGACATATAAGGTAATATTCTCGGAATTATTACCCATGCCACGCGCTAGTCCAGGGAGGCAGAGGGAGATTAGGGAGGTAAATGTGTGGCTTAGGGATTGGTGCAGGAAAGAGGGGTTTGTGTTCCTGGAACACTGGGCGGACTTCTCAGTCAGGCGCCATCTCTTTTGTCGTGACGGATTGCACCTGACTGAGGAGGGGGCAGCGGTGCTGGGGGGAAGGATGGTTAGTAGGTTGGAGGAGATTTTAAACTAGGAGCCTGGGGGGAGGGTTTAGCTAGAAACTATGGGTCATGCAGTGAGAATAGTGGGGATGGCGGTAGTAAACGAAATGGGGGAGAAGTTGGGGAGAGGGTAAGAGCAGGTGGTAAGGTTACTAACATGGGTACTAAAAGGGATTTTACCAAAGCACTAACCAATGACGATTACAGGTCATCCTTGCTACATAAGGTGAAATATGTCCCTAACGCATGTGAAAATACTTATCTTAGTTGTATGTATGTAAATGCCAGAAGCATTACTGGTAAAAAGGGGTGAACTAGAAATACTTGCAGCAAGCAAACAGTATGATATTATAGGCATTACTGAAACTTGGTGGGATGAATCTCATGATTGGACAGTCAATCTAGAGGGCTATACACTGTTTAGGAGAGACAGACTAAATAAAAAGGGTGGAGGGGTGTGTCTTTACGTAAAGCCGTTTTTAAAACCTAATATATGGGAAGATATTCAGGAGGGGACTGTAGACACTGTCGAGACCTTATGGGTAGAAATTGCATGCGGGGAAAAGGAATAAAAAAGTTAGTATTGGGTGTATGCTATAGGCCGCCTGGTATCAACGCATCTGATGAGGAATTGTTACTAAAGCAAATTGAAAGAGCAGCAGGAGTAGGAGACATAGTAGTGATGGGAGATTTTAACTATCCAGAGATAAACTGGAAAAACGATTCATGTGATACTGCTAGGGGCAATATGTTTTTAAACACACTTAATGATAACTACTTAGTCCAACTAATTGAGGAACCAACTAGGTACAATGCAATCCTAGACCTGGTATTAACAAACAATGGGGATTTGGTATCAGGTATTATAGTAGGGGAACCCATAGGAAACAGCGACCACAATATGGTCACATTCATTATCAGTTTCTATAAACAGCCCTATACTGGCTCACCTAGGACTTTAAACTTTAGCAAAGCAAATGTTGAAAAGATGAGGGTATTTTTCAGGGATATTGAATGGGAAGGTTTGTTTTTAGGAAAAAATACTACGGAGAAATGGGAGGTACTAAAATTCCTGCTAGCTAAAAATACTCTCAAATATATTCCTATGAGTAGCAAAAAAAGGAATAAAAATCATAAACCGATGTGGCTTAACAAAAAGATTAAGGAACTTATGGGCAAGAAAAGGCGAGCATTTAAAAAATACAAATCTGACGGGGAAGCAGAGTCATTTCAGCACTATAAGGATTGTAACAAAATTTTCAAAAAGGAAACAAGAGCAGCTAAAGTAGAAACTGAAAAACTAGTAGCAAAGGAAAGCAAAGCAAATCCCAAAAAATTATTTAAATACATTAATAGCAAGAGATTAAAGAAGGAGAGTATAGGCCCTTTAAAAGACAAGTTGGGAGTCTTAAGCAAAAATGATAATGACATAGCGGACACACTAAATGAGTTTTTTTCAACAGTACTCACTCGAGAGGACCCAATTCAGGGACTAACACACAATCTCAATAATGAGAATATCACACTGATAGGTACTTATTTAAGCGAGGAAGTAGTCTGTGACCGATTAAAACATTTAAAGATTAATAAATCACCAGGGCCCGATGGTATTCATCCAAGGGTTCTAATGGAGCTTCACTCTGAACTGGCAAAACCGCTATCTTTGATTTTTAAGGATTCAGTTATATCAGGTATGGTTCCCAAAGACTGGCGTATAGCGGAAGTAGTGCCTATATTCAAAAAGGGAAGTAAAGCTTAACCAGGTAATTATAGACCAGTTAGTCTTACATCTATAGTGGGGAAAGTATTGGAAGGTATTCTAAGAGATAGTATTCAGAAGTTCCTTGAAACCAATAAGGTCATTAAAAGGAATCAACATGGGTTTATGAAGGACAGATCCTGTCAAACCAACTTACTTGGCTTTTATGAAACAGTAAGCGCAAACCTAGATCAGGGTAAAGACGTGGATGTAATCTTTTTAGACTTTGCCAAAGCGTTCGATACTGTACCACACATGAGACTTATCTACAAGCTACAAGAATCAGGGCTAGGAAGCACAATATGCACTTGGGTCAAAAACTGGTTAGATAATAGGAAGCAGCGCGTTGTGGTTAATGGATCTTTTTCAACTTGGACTGAAGTGCTAAGTGGTGTGCCGCAAGGCTCAGTATTAGGACCGCTATTGTTCAATATTTTCATTAACGACCTAACAGAAGTTCTAGAGAGCATGGTGTCAATTTTTGCAGATGATACTAAATTGTGTAAGGCTATAAATACAGAGGAGGATGCCGAGTCTCTTCAGAACGACTTAGTTAAATTAGAAGCATGGGCAGCCAAATGGAGAATGCGCTTCAACACAGACAAGTGTAAGGTAATGCACTGTGGTAACAAGAACAAAAATTACACCTACCTACTAAATGGGGTAAAATTAGGGGATTCTGTACTGGAAAAGGACTTAGGTGTCCTCATAGATAGCAAGCTAAGCAGTAGTACCCAAAGTAGGACTGCAGCAAAGAAGGCTAATAAGATATTAGCATGCATAAAACGGGGTATTGATGCTAGTGACGAGAGTATTATACTCCCGTTATATAAATCACTAGTGAGGCCACACCTTGAATACTGTGTACAATTCTGGGCACCGTACTACAAAAAGGATATCCTGGAGCTTGAAAAGGTACAGAGGAGGGCGACCAAACTAATTAAGGGCATGGAGACGATGGAATACAAGGAAAGGCTTGAAAGACTAGGCATGTTTACATTGGAAAAGCGGAGACTAAGAGGGGATATGATCAACATCTACAAATATATAAGGGGACAATACACAGAGCTTGCGTGGGACCTGTTTTTGGTTAGATCAACACAGAGGACTCGTGGACACTAGCTCAGGTTAGAGGAGAGGAGATTCCGCACAATACGGCGTAAAGGCTTTTTCACGGTAAGGACAATACATGTTTGGAATTCCCTGCCCGAGGGAGTTGTAATGGCGGAATCTGTCAACACCTTTAAGAATGGGTTAGATAAATTCCTAATGGATAAGGATATCCAGAGGTATGGTGCATAGTCATGCATTATAGTTACTATAAATAGGGATAAAATGTAATGGCTGACAGCAGCATCAGTCAGAAATTTTAATCAAATCATCATGCATAGGAGACCACAAATAGGTTGAACTCGATGGACAATTGTCTTTTTTCAACCTCAGATACTATGTTACTATGTTACTATGTTACTATAAGGGATGACGGTAAATGGATAATTGGCCATGTAGAGGAATAAATCTAACTGTTTATAAAAAACACTGGAGGGCTGATCAAAATGTTAGCCCAATGCTACTCTGCCACTAGTTACCTGCTATTGTTTTTTTTTTTTGTTCTCTTCATTGCTCGCTTCCACCCCACCATGTGTTTTTTCTGTAATGTTTACCTCCACTGATTGCACACCTTGCCATTGTGCCCTACATGCAGGGTACATCATACTACTACATAAGCATCAGTTTTCCCATATATGAACTTGGCCCTTGTATGGCTCACCTCCCACAGTGTAACCTCCAAAGTGCGCCCAACATGGCTGCCCCATATGGTATACTTGTGGATGGGATGAAAAATACATAGGCCTGATGGTTTTGATGGAACCCTACTCTGAACTGTAGGACTCTGAAATCACCCCCATTTTGTGTCATCACTTCTAGGGGTGGACTATTCAACCCTTGGTAATCCTATGCTGAGCGCCCAAGATGGCTGCCACACCTGGTACCTTGTGAGGGTGGAATACACAACCCTTGGAAGTTATTACCCAAAATGCCTGCACCAATCCTGTGTTATGCTTTCTGTGGGCTTAAGGTTTTCTTTTATGTCTGTGTTGCTTGTCTATTGTTGTATTACTCAAATCCTCTGTATCATTTGCATTGTTTTTGATGTCTGTAAAGCGCCTTGAGTCCTGTTGGAGAAATAGCGCTATATAAATAAAATTATTATTATTATTATTATTATTAAAGATTCATTCAAACCCCGTGGTGACAGGGTGTTAAGGACATAGATCCACCTACTCTCCCGTTGTAGGAGGATCCTATTCCGATCTCCACCCCGATGGATAGGGGGACATGATCTATAATGATAGCACGCATGCTGGCTACCGTATGTCTTGCCAGCATGCAATGGCGTGCCACCGGCTGTTCGCTAGACCCCTTCTCTAGTGCCTGTTTAATGGCACTACGATGTAGGGCCATGCGTTCGCGAAACTGTCTCTGTGTCTTGCCGACATAGGCAAGTCCACAGGGACACTAGAGCATGTATATTACATGAGTAGCTGTACATGTGATACGAATTTGAATTTTAAACTTCTTCCCTGTCTGTGGGTGACTAAATGTAGAGCCCGTCATAAGGGTGTTACATGTTGAGCAACCTAAACATCGGTAACAGCCGACCTTGGGACGCAAAAAATTAGATTGCGTTGATTTAGTTAGTGGAAAAATGTCTAATTTTACAACTCTATCTGCAATACTTTTCCCCTTAGTGTAACTGGGAAGTAACCTAGTTCCCAGTAAGGATGGTAATGATTGGTCAGAGTTAACGATCGGCCACAGTTTAGTTTCTTGGCTTGTCGGACCATGGTGTTGGTAGCTGTGGTATACCTGCTAACCCACGGAATCCTTGGGGTCTGTTGTGACAAACCTAATTTGGATTTATTACTCAATAAAGATTCTCTCGTGTGACTCAAGGCTTTTGATTTGTTCGCTAAGAGGTCAGTCCGTGGGTAGCCACGTGCTTCAAATTTAGTGACCATCTGGTCCATTGTCTCAATCGTCTGTTGGGGATCGGAGATAATTCTCCTTGCCCGCAGTAACTGAGAGTATGGTAGACCCTTACGAGTAGGGAGTGGATGGAAACTGTCATGGTGCAGTACCAAGTTCCTATCAGTTGGTTTAACATATAGGTTAGTCCGTATAGTACCACCTTCTATGGTAATGGCCACATCAAGAAAATGTACTTGATGTTCTGAAGTCTGATATGTAAATTTAACTGTGCTATCCGAGGCATTGTGTCCCTCCAGTAGAATAGTTAATGTATGTACTGGACCTGACCAAAAAATCAATAGGTCATCTATGTACCTCTTGTAGAAGTACATAGATGACCCAGTCAGAGAACCGAATAATTGAGTTTCTATTGTGTACATATATGCATTCGCGTACGATGGGGCCACTGGGGACCCCATCGCACAACCCGCCAGTTGTAGGTAAATGCGTCCATTAAAAGAGAAATAATTACGAGTCAACACTAAGGTTAATAACTGCAAAAATACCTCTAATGTAGGACCCAAGTACAGAGGGTTATTGGTTATAAGAGTACGTACCGCCTCCACACCTGCATCATGCGGGATGCAGGTGTAGAGGCTAGTAACATCAGCACTACATAGCCACAACTGGTCAGAAGGAAGTATCAACTGCTGTAAATGTATCAATAATGCAGTGGTGTCCTTCAAATATGAGGGAACTGCTTGAATGCAGGGATTTAAAAATGCATCTAAAAAGATAGAAACAGGATGGTATAATGAATTTCTTGCCAACACAATGGGTCGGCCTGGAGGATGCGTTAAAGACTTATGTACTTTGGGCACAGTGTAAAATAAAGGTACAGTCGGAAAATCCACTGTCATGGCCTGTACCTGCTCCCCAGTCAAAGTACCCGCTATTACAAACTGTGACAAAAGCATGTCTAGTTCCCTCTTATATTGTCCCGTAGGGTCAAAAGTCAGTAATTTATAAGTGGATGCATCAGTAAGCTGGCGGTTGCTTTCCGCTACATAATCAGGCAAGTCCCGTATCACAACAGCTCCGCCCTTGTCGGCATGTCTTATTACCAGATCTGTTCTACATGACAAATCTTTTAAGACTGTCAATTCATGAGAAGAAAGGTTGGGATAACCGGTAATATGTGAAGCCTGGGTATAAGAATGATCCATCATCCTGGAGAAGGTACGTATAGAGGGATTGTTGGTATTCGGCTCAAAGTTAGAGCGAGGTGCCACTTTGCGTAATTTGTCAGGAACCGTGGAAGCCCGCATACGGTCCGTCGTATTACCAAAGTGCTCCTTAAGGCGTAAAGTCCTATTAAATTTGTAATTTTTCACTTGTACAGAAAATGCATCAGGCTTGGTAGTTGGCACAAAAGATAAGCCTCTTGATAAGACCTTAATTTCGGAGGACGTGAGTGGAGTAGCAGATAGATTGATCACTAGATCAGTCAACGGCGTGGGGGACGTCGTGCGTTGAATCCTCTTGTTCTGCCCCGACCTCCTCGTCCTCGTCCGGGCACAGGACGATTGCCTGATCGAGTGGCCACCTCTAAAGGGTAGGTTGCTTGGGCAGATGTGGAGGGAGTGCTTATTTGTTCACTTTCACTTACTGAAGTACTGGAGTCGGATTGATCAAATAGCTGTCTCCTCTGTCGGTATCTCCTATGTTGTGCTGAACGTTCATAAGTTGTATTATTATTACCTAGCCATGCGTATACCTTCCGCTGTTGGTAGTCGAGTTGTACTTTATGGAGTTTTTCCTTTTTATATTTAATCAAATTGCTCCTATATTGTTCCATCTGGACCTGGATTTTGTCTAACCAATTAGTAGTGGTGTCTGCTGCCAGTGTGGCTTTATGGGCCTTTTCAAAGGTGGTTAATTGCTCCTTAATTTGCGTTAATTCTCGAGTGGATTCCTCCACTACCAATAGCATCAGGTCCATGGAGCACTTATTTAGTATTGCTACCCAGCGCCTACAAAAAGGAATACTGTATCGTCCGATGGTGGGGGTATACCGGACCCTAAACCCCCTGGGAATTTGGTTGTTCCGGTAATAGTCCGATAAAGTAATCCCATGATACGTGAAGTCACATTCTTGTTGTTTGACTGCTTTAATTCAGTCTATTAAGTACTATTTATGGGAATTAGGTAGAGTTATATACTATTTAATCCGGTTGATGCTCTCTGAGGATGATTCTGTTGGCGATTGTCGGCAGCGCCTGTGTATTCATGTATTTTTAGCTATATATGTACGTCTAACTTGCTGGGTTGTTTTCTTTTCTTTTCTTTTTTATATGTTCTCGTTATGTATTCCTCAATGTTGTTGTTTATGTTATAGGGGTTGCCCAGCAACAGTAACATACTGCATATGGATTGGTTCCCAGCCCGGCGTTTCCGATGGAAGTCAGAGCCCTATGAGTAGTGGACATCGCGGTGGGAAGCGTCATTGATGACGTCGTTTGTTAGGGGTTGCCTAGTAACGGGAGTTTCACTCCCGTGATTGGTCCCGCGCTCGACGCAGCAGTTGTACGTCAGTACCTGGTGACTGGGACACCGCGCAGCTGGACGTGACTTCACCATTGGCGCCTGGACAGGTGAGTTGAATCCCAGCAATGAGTGTTCATCTGGGATGGTATATATTGTCTGTTTGTATGATTTAATTTGTGTATGATTTGGCCCTGAAGACAGGCCTAGTCCCCGAAACGGCGTAGTATTAAAGACCTTTTATCCTGATACTCCGTCTGCAGAGTGCCGCTGATTCCTGCTTCTCCTTATTGGATCTTTCCATAGATTGCAGAGGGCACCGCAGCAAGTACAACCATATACCCAACTGAGTGCCGAACCTCTCCATTGTCTATATATATATATATATATATATATATATATATATATTAGTGATGTGCACCGGAGGAAATTTTTCGGGTTTTGGTTTTGGATTCGGTTCCGCGCCCGTGTTTTGGATTTGGACGCATTTTGGCAAAACCTCACTGAAATTTTTTTGTCAGATTCGGGTGTGTTTTGGATTCGGGTGTTTTTTTACAAAAAAACCCTCAAAAACAGCTTAAAATAGAATTTGGGGGTCATTTTGATCCCATAGTATTATTAACCTCAATAACCATAATTTACACTCATTTTCAGTCTACTCTGAACACCTCACACCTCATAATATTATTTTTAGTCCTAAAATTTGCACAGAGGTCGCTGGATGGCTAAGCTAAGCGACACAAGTGGCCGACACAAACACCTGGCCCATCTAGGAGTGGCACTGCAGTGTCAGACAGGATGGCACTTCAAAAAAATAGTCCCCAAACAGCACATGATGCAAAGAAAAAAAGAGGCGCAATGAGGTAGCTGTAAGACTAAGCTAAGCGACCAAAGTGGCCGACACAAACACCTGGCCCATCTAGGAGTGGCACTGCAGTGTCAGACAGAATGGCACTTCAAAAAAATAGTCCCCAAACAGCACATGATGCAAAGAAAAAAAGAGGCACAATGAGGTAGCTGTGTGACTAAGCTAAGCGACCCAAGTGGCCGACACAAACACCTGGCCCATCTAGGAGTGGCACTGCAGTGTCAGACAGGATGGCACTTCAAAAAAATAGTCCCCAAACAGCACATGATGCAAAGAAAAAAAGAGGCGCAATGAGGTAGCTGTGTGACTAAGCTAAGCGACCCAAGTGGCCGACACAAACACCTGGCCCATCTAGGAGTGGCACTGCAGTGTCAGACAGGATGGCACTTCAAAAAAATAGTCCCCAAACAGCACATGATGCAAAGAAAAAAAGAGGTGCACCAAGGTCGCTGTGTGACTAAGCTAAGCGACACAAGTGGCCGACACAAACACCTGGCCCATCTAGGAGTGGCACTGCAGTGTCAGACAGGATGGCACTTCAAAAAAATAGTCCCCAAACAGCACATGATGCAAAGAAAAAAAGAGGCGCAATGAGGTAGCTGTAAGACTAAGCTAAGCGACCCAAGTGGCCGACACAAACACCTGGCCCATCTAGGAGTGGCACTGCAGTGTCAGACAGAATGGCACTTCAAAAAAATAGTCCCCAAACAGCACATGATGCAAAGAAAAAAAGAGGCACAATGAGGTAGCTGTGTGACTAAGCTAAGCGACCTAAGTGGCCGACACAAACACCTGGCCCATCTAGGAGTGGCACTGCAGTGTCAGACAGGATGGCACTTCAAAAAAATAGTCCCCAAACAGCACATGATGCAAAGAAAAAAAGAGGCGCAATGAGGTAGCTGTGTGACTAAGCTAAGCGACCCAAGTGGCCGACACAAACACCTGGCCCATCTAGGAGTGGCACTGCAGTGTCAGACAGGATGGCACTTCAAAAAAATAGTCCCCAAACAGCACATGATGCAAAGAAAAAAAGAGGCGCACCAAGGTCGCTGTGTGACTAAGCTAAGCGACACAAGTGGCCGACACAAACACCTGGCCCATCTAGGAGTGGCACTGCAGTGTCAGGCAGGATGGCACTTCAAAAAAATTGTCCCCAAACAGCACATGATGCAAAGAAAAATGAAAGAAAAAAAGAAGTGAAAGATGGAATTGTCCTTGGGCCCTCCCACCCACCCTTATGTTGTATAAACAGGACATGCACACTTTAACGAACCTATCATTTCAGCGACAGGGTCTGCCACACGACTGTGACTGAAATGACTGGTTGGTTTGGGCTCCCACCAAAAAAGAAGCAATAAATCTCTCCTTGCACAAACTGGCTCTACAGAGGCAAGATGTCCACCTCATCATCATCCTCCGATTCCTCACCCCTTTCACTGTGTACATGCCCCTCCTCACAGATTATTAATATGTCTCCACTGGAATCCACCATCTCAGATCCCTGTGTACTTTCTGGAGGCAATTGCTGGTGAATGTCTCCACGGAGGAATTGATTATAATTCATTTTGATGAACATCATCTTCTCCACATTTTCTGGAAGTAAGCTCGTACACCGATTGCTGACTAGGTGAGCGGCTGCACTAAACACTTTTTCGGAGTACACACTGGAGGGAGGGCAACTTAGGTAGAATACAGCCAGTTTGTGCAAGGGCCTCCAAATTGCCTCTTTTTCCTGCCAGTATACGTACGGACTGTCTGACGTGCCTACTTGGATGCGGTCACTCATATAATCCTCCACCATTCTTTCAATGGTGACAGAATCATATGCAGTGACAGTAGACGACATGTCAGTAATCGTTGCCAGGTCCTTCAGTCCGGACCAGATGTCAGCACTCGCTCCAGACTGCCCTGCATCACCGCCAGCGGGTGGACTCGAATTCTTAGCCTTTTCCTCGCACCCCCAGTTGCGGGAGAATGTGAAGGAGGAGCTGTTGACGGGTCACATTCCGCTTGACTTGACAATTTTCTCACCAGCAGGTCTTTGAACCTCTGCAGACTTGTGTCTGCCGGAAAGAGAGATACAACGTAGGTTTTAAATCTAGGATCGAGCACGGTGGCCAAAATGTAGTGCTCTGATTTCAACAGATTGACCACCAGTGAATGCTGGTTAAGCGAATTAAGGGCTCCATCCACAAGTCCCACATGCCTAGCGGAATCGCTCTGTTTTAGCTCCTCCTTCAATGTCTCCAGCTTCTTCTGCAAAAGCCTGATGAGGGGAATGACCTGACTCAGGCTGGCAGTGTCTGAACTGACTTCACATGTGGCAAGTTCAAAGGGTTGCAGAACCTTGCACAACGTTGAAATCATTCTCCACTGCGCTTGAGTCAGGTGCATTCCCCCTCCTTTGCCTATATCGTGGGCAGATGTATAGGCTTGAATGGCCTTTTGCTGCTCCTCCATCCTCTGAAGCATATAGAGGGTTGAATTCCACCTCGTTACCACCTCTTGCTTCAGATGATGGCAGGGCAGGTTCAGGAATGTTTGCTGGTGCTCCAGTCTTCGGCACGCGGTGGCTGAATGCCGAAACTGGCCCGCAATTCTTCGGGCCACCGACAGCATCTCTTGCACGCCCCTGTCGTTTTTTAAATAATTCTGCACCACCAAATTCAATGTATGTGCAAAACATGGCACGTGCTGGAATTTGCCCAGATGTAATGCACGCACAATATTGGTGGGGTTATCCGATGTTACAAATCCCCAGGAAAGTCCAATTGGGGTAAGCCATTCTGCGATGATGTTCCTCAGTTTCCGTAAGAGGTTGTCAGCTATGTGCCTATTCTGGAAAGCGGTGATACAAAGCGTAGCCTGCCTAGGAACGAGTTGGCGTTTGCGAGATGCTGCTACTGGTGCCGCTGCTGCTGTTCATGCTGCGGGAGGCAATACATCTACCCAGTGGGCTGTCAAAGTCCTATAGTCCTGAGTCTGCCCTGCTCCACTTATCCACATTTCCGTGGACATTGGGTACAACTGCATTTTTTAGGACACTGGTGACTCTTTTTCTGACGTCTGGGTACATTTTCGGTATCGCATGCCTAGAGAAATGGAACCAAGATGGTATTTGGTACCGAGGACACAGTACCTCAAACAAGTCTCTTGTTGCCTGTGAATTAACGGTGGATACTGGAACCACGTTTCTCACCACCCAGGCTGACAAGACCTGAGTTATCCACTTTGCAGCAGGATGACTGCTGTGATATTTCATCTTCCTCGCAAAGGACTGTTGGACAGTCAATTGCTTACTGGAAGTAGTACAAGTGGTCTTCCGACTTCCCCTCTGGGATGACGATCGACTCCCAGCAGCAACAACAGCAGCGCCAGCAGCAGTAGGCGTTACACTCAAGGATGCATCGGAGGAATCCCAGGCAGGAGAGGACTCGTCAGACTTGCCAGTGACATGGCCTGCAGGACTATTGGCTTTCCTGTGTAAGGTGGAAATTGACACTGAGGGAGTTGGTGGTGTGGTTTGCAGGAGCTTGGTTACAAGAGGAAGGGATTTAGTGGTCAGTGGACTGCTTCCGCTGTCATCCAAAGTTTTTGAACTTGTCACTGACTTCAGATGAATGCGGACCAGGTGACGTATAAGGGAGGATGTTCCTAGGTGGTTAACGTCCTTACCCCTACTTATTACAGCTTGACAAAGGCAACACACGGCTTGACACCTGTTGTCCGCATTTGTGTTGAAATAATTCCACACCGAAGAGATGATTTTTTTTGTATTTTGACCAGGCATGTCAATGGCCATATTCGTCCCACGGACAACAGGTGTCTCCCCGGGTGCCTGACTTAAACAAACCACCTCAACATCAGAATCCTCCTTGTCAATTTTCCTCCCTAGCGCCAGCAACACCCATATCCTCATCCTGGTGTACTTCAACAGTGACATCTTCAATTTGACTATCAGGAACTGGACTGCGGGTGCTCCTTCCAGCACTTGCAGGGGGCGTGCAAATGGTGGAAGGCGAAAGCTCTTCCCGTCCAGTGTTGGGAAGGTCAGGCATTGCAACCGACACAATTAGACTCTCCTTGGGGATTTGTGATTTAGAAGAACGCACAGTTCTTTGCTGTGCTTTTGTCAGCTTAAGTCTTTTCATTTTTCTAGCGAGAGGATGAGTGTTTCCATCCTCATGTGAATCTGAACCACTAGCCATGAACATAGGCCAGGGCCTCAGCCGTTTCTTGCCACTCCGTGTCGTAAATGGCATATTGGCAAGTTTACGCTTCTCATCAGACGCTTTCAATTTTGATTTTTGGGTCATTTTACTGAACTTTTTTTTTGGGATTTTACATGCTCTCTACTATGACATTGGGCATCGGCATGGCAGATGACGTTGATGGCATTTCATTGTCTCGGCCATGACTAGTGGCAGCAGCTTCAGCACGAGGTGGAAGTGGATCTTGATCTTTCCCTATTTTAACCTCCACATTTTTGTTCTCCATTTTTTAATGTGTGGAATTATATGCCAGTATCACTAGCAATGGCCTACTACTATATATACTGCGCACAACTGAAATGCACCACAGGTATGGATGGATAGTATACTTGACAACACAGAGGTAGGTAGAGCAGTGGCCTTCCGTACCGTACTGCTATATATACTGGTGGTCACTGTCAGCAAACTGCAAAACTAAAATGCACCACAGGTATAGAATCTAGATGGATAATATACTTGATGACACAGAGGTAGGTAAGAGCAGTGGCCTTCCGTACCGTACTGCTATATATACTGGTGGTCACTGTCAGCAAAACTCTGCACTGTACTCCTCCTATATAATACTGCTGGTACCCTGTCCCCACAATAATGCAGTGTGAGCACAGATATATGCAGCACACTGAGCACAGATATGGAGTGTTTTTCAGGCAGACAACGTATACTGGTGGTCACTGGTCAGCAAAACTCTGCACTGTACTCCTCCTATATAATATACTGGTGGTCCCCAGTCCCCACAATAAAGCAGTGTGAGCACAGATACAGTATATGCAGCACACTGAGCACAGATATGGAGTGTTTTTCAGGCAGACAACGTATACTGGTGGTCACTGTCAGCAAAACTCTGCACTGTACTCCTCCTATATAATATACTGGTGGTCCCCAGTCCCCACAATAAAGCAGTGTGAGCACAGATATATGCAGCACACTGAGCACAGATATGGAGTGTTTTTCAGGCAGACAACGTATACTGGTGGTCACTGTCAGCAAAACTCTGCACTGTACTCCTCCTATAGCTGCTCCCCAGTCCCCACAATTAAGCAATAAGCACAAATATTTGCATCAACATTAATAAACGGAGAGGACGCCAGCCACGTCCTCTCCCTGACATTTCCAATGCACGAGTGAAAATGGCGGCGACGCGCGGCTGCTTATATAGAATCCGAATCTCGCGAGAATCCGACAGCAGGATGATGACGTTCGGGCGCGCTCAGGTTAACCGAGCCATACGGGAGAATCCGAGTATGCCTCGGACCCGTGTAAAATGGGTGAAGTTCGGGGGGGTTCGGTTTCCGAGGAACCGAACCCGCTCATCACTAATATATATATATATATATAGATAGATAGATAGATATATAGATATAGATATATATATAGATATATATAGATATATATAGTTAGTGGAAAGCAACACTCAGGGCACAGGGGACTGTACTGAAGGGGGTAATAAGCAAAGGGGCACACAGCAGGGAGGGGGGGGGGGCGGACACAGCAGGGGAGGGGGGTGCAGACACACAGCAGGGAGGGAAAGGGGTGGCCGGACACACAGCAGGGAGGGGGGGTGGACGGAAACACAGCAGGGAGGAGGGGGTGGCCGGACACACAGCAGGGGGGGTGTGTGGGTGGACACACAGCAGGGAGGAGGGGGTGGCCAGACAAACAGCAGGGAGGAGGGGGCGTGCAGGTGACTGTTAGGGAGGGGTGACATGCAAGGTGCAGGACGCTGGGGAGTGTACGGGGTGGTGACACGCAGGTGCAGGGGACAGTACCGGGTATAAGCGACACGCTGGGTGCAGGGGACTGCACAGTGAGGGCAACATGCAGTACGTAGGGTACTGTAAGTGGGGTAACATGCAGGACGTAGGGTATTGTAAGTAGGGCAACATGCAGGACGTAGGGTACTGTAAGTGGGACAACATGCAGGATGTAGGGTACTGTAAGTGGGGCAACATGCAGGGCCAGGGGACTGTACAGGAGGGGAGCGGCAACAGACAGGGTGCAGGGAACTGTACGGGTGGGGGGGCAACATACACGGGAATGTACAGGGGTAGGGCGACATGCAGGATGCAGGGGACTGTACGGGGGTGTGTGTGACTTGAAGGGCGCAGGGGACAGTACCAGGTAAAGCAACACGCAGGGGACTGTACTGAAGGGGGTGGTGACATGCAGGGCGCAGGGGATTGTACACGCAGGGTGCAGGGGACTATACGGGGTGTCACGTCTAGCAAAGTTTGGGGATCCGGCAGCTGAGACTTGCCCAAGGAGGTAGCAGGCTGGGGAAGAAAAAAATGAGGGGGTTGGATATAGTTCCTTTGCATGGGATACGGAGCAATGAAGGATGTAGGCTGACAAGACCTGAGTTATCCACTTTGCAGCAGGATGACTGCTGTGATATTTCATCTTCCTCGCAAAGGACTGTTGGACAGTCAATTGCTTACTGGAAGTAGTACAAGTGGTCTTCCGACTTCCCCTCTGGGATGACGATCGACTCCCAGCAGCAACAACAGCAGCGCCAGCAGCAGTAGGCGTTACACTCAAGGATGCATCGGAGGAATCTCAGGCAGGAGAGGACTCGTCAGACTTGCCAGTGACATGGCCTGCAGGACTATTGGCTTTCCTGTGTAAGGTGGAAATTGACACTGAGGGAGTTGGTGGTGTGGTTTGCAGGAGCTTGGTTACTAGAGATGAGCGGGTTCGGTTCCTCGGAATCCGAACCCGCCCGAACTTCATGTTTTTTTTCACGGGTCCGAGCGACTCGGATCTTCCCGCCTTGCTCGGTTAACCCGAGCGCGCCCGAACGTCATCATGACGCTGTCGGATTCTCGCGAGGCTCGGATTCTATCGCGAGACTCGGATTCTATATAAGGAGCCGCGCGTCGCCGCCATTTTCACTCGTGCATTGAGATTGATAGGGAGAGGACGTGTCTGGCGTCCTCTCCATTAGAATAGAGATAGATTAGATAGAGAGAGATTGTGCAGAGTCGCAGACAGAGTTAGTTTACCACAGTCAGTGACCAGTGCAGTTGCTAGTTAACTTTTATTTAATATAATATATCCGTTCACTTCTCTCTGCTATATCCGTTCTCTGCCTGAAAAAAAAAACGATACACAGCACAGTCAGTCACACAGTGTGACTCAGTCTGTGTGCACTCAGCTCAGCCCAGTGTGCTGCACAGTCATCAATGTATAAATTAAAAGCTTATAATTAATTGTGGGGGAGACTGGGGAGCACTGCAGGTTGTTAGCAGGAGCCAGGAGTACAATTATATTAATTAACAGTGCACACTTTTGCTGCAGGAGTGGTGACCAGTGCCTGACCACCAGTATAGTATTGTTGTATACTACTAATATCTCTTTAAATATCAACCAGTCTATATTAGCAGCAGACACAGTACAGTGCGGTAGTTCACGGCTGTGGCTACCTCTGTGTCGGCACACGGCAGGCAGTCCGTCCGACCAGAATTGTATTATTTATTATTATATACCTACCACCTAACCGTGGTTTTTTTTTCATTCTTTATACCGTCATAGTGTCATCCTAATTGTTACGAGTATACTACTATCTCTTTATCAACCAGTGTACAGTGCGGTAGTTCACGGCTGTGGCTACCTCTGTGTCGGCACACGGCAGGCAGTCCGTCCGACCAGAATTGTATTATTTATTATTATATACCTACCACCTAACCGTGGTTTTTTTTTCATTCTTTATACCGTCATAGTGTCATCCTAATTGTTACGAGTATACTACTATCTCTTTATCAACCAGTGTACAGTGCGGTAGTTCACGGCTGTGGCTACCTCTGTGTCGGCACACGGCAGGCAGTCCGTCCGACCAGAATTGTATTATTTATTATTATATACCTACCACCTAACCGTGGTTTTTTTTTCATTCTTTATACCGTCATAGTGTCATCCTAATTGTTACGAGTATACTACTATCTCTTTATCAACCAGTGTACAGTGTGGTAGTTCACGGCTGTGGCTACCTCTGTGTCGGCACACGGCAGGCAGTCCGTCCGACCAGAATTGTATTATTTATTATTATATACCTACCACCTAACCGTGGTTTTTTTTTCATTCTTTATACCGTCATAGTGTCATCCTAATTGTTACGAGTATACTACTATCTCTTTATCAACCAGTGTACAGTGCGGTAGTTCACGGCTGTGGCTACCTCTGTGTCGGCAGTCGGCAGGCAGTCCGTCCATCCATAATTGTATTATTATTATAATATATACCACCTAACCGTGGTTTTTTTTTCATTCTTTATACCGTCGTCATAGTGTCATACTAGTTGTTACGAGTATACTACTATCTCTTTATCAACCAGTGTACAGTGCGGTAGTTCACGGCTGTGGCTACCTCTGTGTCGGCAGTCGGCAGGCAGTCCGTCCATCCATAATTGTATTATTATTATAATATATACCACCTAACCGTGGTTTTTTTATACCACCTAACCGTGGCAGTCCGTCCATAATTGTATACTAGTATCCAATCCATCCATCTCCATTGTTTACCTGAGGTGCCTTTTAGTTCTGCCTATAAAATATGGAGAACAAAAAAGTTGAGGTTCCAAAATTAGGGAAAGATCAAGATCCACTTCCACCTCGTGCTGAAGCTGCTGCCACTAGTCATGGCCGAGACGATGAAATGCCAGCAACGTCGTCTGCCAAGGCCGATGCCCAATGTCATAGTACAGAGCATGTCAAATCCAAAACACCAAATATCAGAAAAAAAAGGACTCCAAAACCTAAAATAAAATTGTCGGAGGAGAAGCGTAAACTTGCCAATATGCCATTTACCACACGGAGTGGCAAGGAACGGCTGAGGCCCTGGCCTATGTTCATGGCTAGTGGTTCAGCTTCACATGAGGATGGAAGCACTCAGCCTCTCGCTAGAAAACTGAAAAGACTCAAGCTGGCAAAAGCACCGCAAAGAACTGTGCGTTCTTTGAAATCCCAAATCCACAAGGAGAGTCCAATTGTGTCGTTTGCGATGCCTGACCTTCCCAACACTGGACGTGAAGAGCATGCGCCTTCCACTATTTGCATGACCCCTGCAAGTGCTGGAAGGAGCACCCGCAGTCCAGTTCCTGATAGTCAGATTGAAGATGTCAGTGTTGAAGTACACCAGGATGAGGAGGATATGGGTGTTGCTGGCGCTGGGGAGGAAATTGACCAGGAGGATTCTGATGGTGAGGTGGTTTGTTTAAGTCAGGCACCCGGGGAGACACCTGTTGTCCGTGGGAGGAATATGGCCGTTGACATGCCAGGTGAAAATACCAAAAAAATCAGCTCTTCGGTGTGGAGGTATTTCACCAGAAATGCGGACAACAGGTGTCAAGCCGTGTGTTCCCTTTGTCAAGCTGTAATAAGTAGGGGTAAGGACGTTAACCACCTCGGAACATCCTCCCTTATACGTCACCTGCAGCGCATTCATAATAAGTCAGTGACAAGTTCAAAAACTTTGGGTGACAGCGGAAGCAGTCCACTGACCAGTAAATCCCTTCCTCTTGTAACCAAGCTCACGCAAACCACCCCACCAACTCCCTCAGTGTCAATTTCCTCCTTCCCCAGGAATGCCAATAGTCCTGCAGGCCATGTCACTGGCAAGTCTGACGAGTCCTCTCCTGCCTGGGATTCCTCCGATGCATCCTTGCGTGTAACGCCTACTGCTGCTGGCGCTGCTGTTGTTGCCGCTGGGAGTCGATGGTCATCCCAGAGGGGAAGTCGTAAGCCCACTTGTACTACTTCCAGTAAGCAATTGACTGTTCAACAGTCCTTTGCGAGGAAGATGAAATATCACAGCAGTCATCCTACTGCAAAGCGGATAACTGAGGCCTTGGCATCCTGGGTGGTGAGAAACGTGGTTCCGGTATCCATCATTACTGCAGAGCCAACTAGAGACTTGTTGGAGGTACTGTGTCCCCGGTACCAAATACCATCTAGGTTCCATTTCTCTAGGCAGGCGATACCGAAAATGTACACAGACCTCAGAAAAAGAGTCACCAGTGTCCTAAAAAATGCAGCTGTACCCAATGTCCACTTAACCACGGACATGTGGACAAGTGGAGCAGGGCAGGGTCAGGACTATATGACTGTGACAGCCCACTGGGTAGATGTATGGACTCCCGCCGCAAGAACAGCAGCGGCGGCACCAGTAGCAGCATCTCGCAAACGCCAACTCTTTCCTAGGCAGGCTACGCTTTGTATCACCGCTTTCCAGAATACGCACACAGCTGAAAACCTCTTACGGCAACTGAGGAAGATCATCGCGGAATGGCTTACCCCAATTGGACTCTCCTGTGGATTTGTGGCATCGGACAACGCCAGCAATATTGTGTGTGCATTAAATCTGGGCCAATTCCAGCACGTCCCATGTTTTGCACATACCTTGAATTTGGTGGTGCAGAATTTTTTAAAAAACGACAGGGGCGTGCAAGAGATGCTGTCGGTGGCCAGAAGAATTGCGGGACACTTTCGGCGTACAGGCACCACGTACAGAAAACTGGAGCACCACCAAAAACTACTGAACCTGCCCTGCCATCATCTGAAGCAAGAAGTGGTAACGAGGTGGAATTCAACCCTCTATATGCTTCAGAGGTTGGAGGAGCAGCAAAAGGCCATTCAAGCCTATACAATTGAGCACGATATAGTAGGTGGAATGCACCTGTCTCAAGTGCAGTGGAGAATGATTTCAACGTTGTGCAAGGTTCTGATGCCCTTTGAACTTGCCACACGTGAAGTCAGTTCAGACACTGCCAGCCTGAGTCAGGTCATTCCCCTCATCAGGCTTTTGCAGAAGAAGCTGGAGGCATTGAAGGAGGAGCTAACACGGAGCGATTCCGCTAGGCATGTGGGACTTGTGGATGCAGCCCTTAATTCGCTTAACAAGGATTCACGGGTGGTCAATCTGTTGAAATCAGAGCACTACATTTTGGCCACCGTGCTCGATCCTAGATTTAAAGCCTACCTTGGATCTCTCTTTCCGGCAGACACAGGTCTGCTGGGGTTGAAAGACCTGCTGGTGACAAAATTGTCAAGTCAAGCGGAACGCGACCTGTCAACATCTCCTCCTTCACATTCTCCCGCAACTGGGGGTGCGAGGAAAAGGCTCAGAATTCCGAGCCCACCCGCTGGCGGTGATGCAGGGCAGTCTGGAGCGACTGCTGATGCTGACATCTGGTCCGGACTGAAGGACCTGACAACGATTACGGACATGTCGTCTACTGTCACTGCATATGATTCTCTCAACATTGATAGAATGGTGGAGGATTATATGAGTGACCGCATCCAAGTAGGCACGTCACACAGTCCGTACTTATACTGGCAGGAAAAAGAGGCAATTTGGAGGCCCTTGCACAAACTGGCTTTATTCTACCTAAGTTGCCCTCCCACAAGTGTGTACTCCGAAAGAGTGTTTAGTGCCGCCGCTCACCTTGTCAGCAATCGGCGTACGAGGTTACATCCAGAAAATGTGGAGAAGATGATGTTCATTAAAATGAATTATAATCAATTCCTCCGCGGAGACATTGACCAGCAGCAATTGCCTCCACAAAGTACACAGGGAGCTGAGATGGTGGATTCCAGTGGGGACGAATTGATAATCTGTGAGGAGGGGGATGTACACGGTGATATATCGGAGGGTGAAGATGAGGTGGACATCTTGCCTCTGTAGAGCCAGTTTGTGCAAGGAGAGATTAATTGCTTCTTTTTTGGGGGGGGTCCAAACCAACCCGTCATATCAGTCACAGTCGTGTGGCAGACCCTGTCACTGAAATGATGGGTTGGTTAAAGTGTGCATGTCCTGTTTTGTTTATACAACATAAGGGTGGGTGGGAGGGCCCAAGGATAATTCCATCTTGCACCTCTTTTTTCTTTTCTTTTTCTTTGCATCATGTGCTGATTGGGGAGGGTTTTTTGGAAGGGACATCCTGCGTGACACTGCAGTGACACTCCTAGATGTGCCCGGTGTTTGTGTCGGCCACTAGGGTCGCTAATCTTACTCACACAGTCAGCTACCTCATTGCGCCTCTTTTTTTCTTTGCGTCATGTGCTGTTTGGGGAGGGTTTTTTGGAAGGGCCATCCTGCGTGACACTGCAGTGCCACTCCTAGATGGGCCCGGTGTTTGTGTCGGCCACTAGGGTCGCTTATCTTACTCACACAGCGACCTCGGTGCAAATTTTAGGACTAAAAATAATATTGTGAGGTGTGATGTGTTCAGAATAGGCTGAAAATGAGTGTAAATTATGTTTTTTGAGGTTAATAATACTTTGGGATCAAAATTACCCCCAAATTCTATGATTTAAGCTGTTTTTTAGGGTTTTTTGAAAAAAACACCCGAATCCAAAACACACCCGAATCCGACAAAAAAAATTCGGTGAGGTTTTGCCAAAACGCGGTCGAACCCAAAACACGGCCGCGGAACCGAACCCAAAACCAAAACACAAAACCCGAAAAATTTCCGGCGCTCATCTCTATTGGTTACAAGAGGAAGGGATTTAGTGGTCAGTGGACTGCTTCCGCTGTCATCCAAAGTTTTTGAACTTGTCACTGACTTCTGATGAATGCGGACCAGGTGACGTATAAGGGAGGATGTTCCTAGGTGGTTAACGTCCTTACCCCTACTTATTACAGCTTGACAAAGGCAACACACGGCTTGACACCTGTTGTCCGCATTTGTGTTGAAATAATTCCACACCGAAGAGCTGATTTTTTTTGTATTTTGACCAGGCATGTCAATGGCCATATTCGTCCCACGGACAACAGGTGTCTCCCCGGGTGCCTGACTTAAACAAACCACCTCAACATCAGAATCCTCCTTGTCAATTTTCCTCCCTAGCGCCAGCAACACCCATATCCTCATCCTGGTGTACTTCAACAGTGACATCTTCAATTTGACTATCAGGAACTGGACTGCGGTTGCTCCTTCCAGCACTTGCAGGGGGCGTGCAAATGGTGGAAGGCGAAAGCTCTTCCCGTCCAGTGTTGGGAAGGTCAGGCATTGCAACCGACACAATTGGACTCTCCTTGGGGATTTGTGATTTAGAAGAACGCACAGTTCTTTGCTGTGCTTTTGCCAGCTTAAGTCTTTTCATTTTTCTAGCGAGAGGATGAGTGCTTCCATCCTCATGTGAATCTGAACCACTAGCCATGAACATAGGCCAAGGCCTCAGCCGTTCCTTGCCACTCCGTGTCGTAAATGGCATATTGGCAAGTTTACGCTTCTCATCAGACGCTTTCAATTTTGATTTTTGGGTCATTTTACTGAACTTTTGTTTTTTGGATTTTACATGCTCTCTACTATGACATTGGGCATCGGCCTTGGCAGACGACGTTGATGGCATTTCATCGTCTCGGCCATGACTAGTGGCAGCAGCTTCAGCACAAGGTGGAAGTGGATCTTGATCTTTCCCTATTTTAACCTCCACATTTTTGTTCTCCATTTTTTAATGTGTGGAATTATATGCCAGTATCACTAGCAACGGCCTACTACTATATATACTGCGCACAACTGAAATGCACCACAGGTATGGATGGATAGTATACTTGACGACACAGAGGTAGGTAGAGCAGTGGCCTTCCGTACCGTACTGCTATATATACTGGTGGTCACTGTCAGCAAACTGCAAAACTAAAATGCAACACAGGTATAGAATCTAGATGGATAATATACTTGACGACACAGAGGTAGGTAGAGCAGTGGCCTTCCGTACCGTACTGCTATATATACTGGTTGTCACTGTCAGCAAAACTCTGCACTGTACTCCTTCTATATAATACTGCTGGTACCCAGTCCCCACAATAATGCAGTGAAGAAAAAAATGAGGGGGTTGGATATAGTTCCTTTGCATGGGATACGGAGCAATGAAGAATGTAGGCAGAGTTTGAGAGTCAATGGAAAGTATTTATTATGTACAGAGCAGAGGTAGAAAACTGAGGTTGATGAACGGTGACTTGAGAACGTGGTCGTAGACAAAGAACTGTGGAACTGTGGGTGAGAGTAAAACGAGGCTGAAGACAAGAACCGTGGACTGCGACTTATGAGATGAAACTGCGGTAGAGGAGCTGAGAACTGTGGATGGTAGTTTGGGTCGTGACTGGAGACTGAGAACTGTAGACTGTGGCTTGAAAGATGAAGCTGGAGATAATGAGCTGAGGACTGTGAATGATGGTTTGAGGACTTGGCTGGAAGCAAGAATCTGCGGACTGTGGCTTGGAGGACGAGGCAAGAGACCCGGGGTCGTCCGTGCCCAAAGGGTCTTACTGAACCGTTTTTTCCAAGAGCGTCTCCACGGGCAGCAGCAGGCTAGGAACGGGAAAACTGCAGCAGCAACTGAGAACTGGTAAAGCCGGGTTAGAAGTACCAGAATACAGCAGGAATCCTGGGAGCACAGGCTAAAGCACCTACAACAGAGTTGTAACTTGAAGCACTGGCATCCCCTGTCCTAAACCAGCCCCCTTTTATAGGAAGAAGTCTCCCTGGATTGGCTGGAAAACTAGGAACAGGAATTATGTCAGAAACTTGGTCTCCAACATGGCGGCGTCCAGTAATGCAGACCTTTCCTGACAACATGCTGCTCACTGCCCCTGCTCTCCTAGACAACGGCTTAGCGAGAGCGAGCTGCTGCAGCGGCGTCCCGCCGCCACGAGCGGACCCCCTCAACACCATTACCGCTGCCTGTACCCTTGAACCCAGCGCCGCAGCCCTCCACCGCCGCTGCCCGGCCGCCCGTGAAGACCGCCCCGCAGCCCCAGCGTTCCGGTAAGACCCGGACGCTGACAGTACCCCCCCTTTCTCAAACGTCCTAAGTGGATGCTGGGACTCTGTAAGGAACATGGGGAATAGCGGCTCCGCAGGAGACTGGGCACAACTAAAGAAAGCTTTAGGACTACCTGGTGTGCACTGGCTCCTCCCTCTATGACCCTCCTCCAGACCTCAGTTAGAATTTTGTGCCCGGCCGAGCTGGATGCACACTAGGGGCTCTCCTGAGCTCTTAGAAAAGAAAGTTATATTTAGGTTTTTTATTTTCAGTGAGATCTGCTGGCAACAGACTCACTGCTACGAGGGACTTAGGGGAGAGAAGCGGACCTACCTGCTTGCAGCTAGCTTGGGCTTCTTAGGCTACTGGACACCATTAGCTCCAGAGGGATCGAACACAGGCCCAGCCTCGGTCGTCCGGTCCCGGAGCCGCGCCGCCGTCCCCCTTGCAGAGCCAGAAGCAAGAAGATGTTCCTGAAAATCGGCGGCAGAAGACTTCGGTCTTCACTAAGGTAGCGCACAGCACTGCAGCTGTGCGCCATTGCTCCCCATGCACACCCCACACTCCGGTCACTGATGGGTGCAGGGCGCTGGGGGGGGGCGCCCTGGGGCTGCAATAAGAGTACCTTACTGGCAAATTAACACATAATATAGTCATTAAGACTATATATGTGTAAAATCCCCTGCCATATATTCCATAAAAAAGTGGGAGAAGCCCGCCGAGAAGGGGGCGGGGCTATCTCCCTCAGCACACTGGCGCCATTTCCTCTCACAGCTCCGCTGGAAGGACGCTCCCAAGACTCTCCCCTGCAGTTTCCAGACTTCTTAGGGTAAAAAAGAGAGGGGGGGCACTAATTTTAGGCGCAGTATCTGTATATTAATAACAGCTATAAGGGAAAAATCACTATATATAGTGTGAATCCCTACATTATATAGCGCTCTGGTGTGTGCTGGCATACTCTCTCTCTCTGTCTCCCCAAAGGGCTTTGTGGGGTCCTGTCCTCAGTCAGAGCATTCCCTGTGTGTGTGCGGTGTGTTGGTACGGCTGTGTCGACATGTTTGATGAGGAGGCTTATGTGGAGGCGGAGCAGGTGCCGATAAATGTGATGTCACCCCCTGCGGGGTCGACACCTGAGTGGAAGGAATTACGCGACAGTGTCAACTCCTTACATAAAAGGTTTGACGACATAGCAGATGTGGGACAGCCGGCTTCTCAGCTCGTGCCTGCCCAGACGTCTCAAAAGCCATCAGGGGCTCTAAAACGCCCGCTACCTCAGATGGCAGACACAGATGTCGACACGGATACTGACTCCAGTGTCGACGATGATGAGACTAGTGTACATTCCAATAGAGCCACCCGTTACATGATTACGGCAATGAAAAATGTATTGCACATTTCTGATATTACCCCAGGTACCACAAAAAAGGGTATTATGTTTGGGGAGAAAAAACTACCAGTGGTTTTTCCCCCTTCTGATGAATTAAATGAAGTGTGTGAAGAAGCGTGGGCTTCCCCCGATAAGAAACTGGTAATTTCTAAAAAGTTACTAATGGCGTACCCTTTCCCGCCAGAGGATAAGTCACGTTGGGAGACATCCCCTAGGGTGGATAAAGCGCTCACACGCCTGTCAAAGAAGGTGGCACTACCGTCTCCGGATACGGCCGCCCTAAAGGAGCCTGCTGATAGGAAGCAGGAGGCTATCCTGAACTCTGTTTATACACACTCAGGTATTATACTGAGACCAGCTATTGCTTCAGCATGGATGTGCAGTGCTGCAGCTGCGTGGTCAGATTCCCTGTCAGAAAATATTGATACCTTAGACAGGGACACTATATTGCTAACCATAGAGCATATTAAAGATGCAGTCTTATACATGAGAGATGCACAGAGGGATATTTGCCGGCTGGCATCTAAAATAAGTGCAATGTCCATTTCTGCCAGGAGGGGTTTATGGACTCGGCAGTGGACAGGGGATGCAGATTCTAAAAGGCACATGGAAGTTTTGCCTTACAAGGGTAAGGAGTTGTTTGGGGATGGTCTCTCGGACCTCGTTTCCACAGCGACAGCTGGGAAGTCAGCATTTTTACCCCATGTTCCCTCACAGCCAAAGAAAGCACCGTATTATCAGGTACAGTCCTTTCGGCCCCAGAAAGGCAAGCGGGTTAAAGGCGCGTCCTTTCTGCCCAGAGGCAGAGGTAGGGGGGAAAAGCTGCAGCATACAGCCAGTTCCCAGGAACAAAAGCCCTCCCCCGCTTCCTCTAAGTCCACCGCATGGCGCTGGGGCTCCACAGGCGGAGCCAGGTACGGTGGGGGCCCGTCTCAAGAACTTCAGCGACCAGTGGGCTCGCTCACGGGTAGATCCCTGGATTCTACAAGTAGTATCTCAGGGGTACAAGCTGGAATTCGAGACGTCTCCTCCTCGCCGTTTCCTCAAATCTGCCTTGCCAACAGTTCTTCCGGACAGGGAGGCAGTGCTGGAGGCAATTCACAAGCTGTATTCGCAGCAGGTGATAGTCAAGGTGCCCCTCCTTCAACAAGGAAGGGGTTACTATTCCATAATGTTTATGGTACCGAAACCGGACGGTTCGGTGAGACCCATTTTAAATTTGAAATCCTTGAACACCTATATAAAAAGGTTCAAGTTCAAGATGGAATCGCTCAGGGCGGTTATTTCAAGCCTGGAGGAAGGGGATTACATGGTATCATTGGACATCAAGGATGCTTACCTGCATGTCCCCATTTACCCTCCTCACCAGGAGTACCTCAGATTTGTGGTACAGGACTGTCATTACCAATTCCAGACGTTACCGTTTGGTCTGTCCACGGCACCGAGGGTATTTACCAAGGTAATGGCCGAAATGATGATACTCCTTCGAAAAAAGGGAGTTTTAATTATCCCGTACTTGGACGATCTCCTTATAAAGGCGAGGTCCAGGGAGCAGTTGTTGGTTGGGGTAGCACTATCTCGGGAGGTGCTACAACAGCACGGTTGGATTCTGAATATTCCAAAGTCACAGCTGGTTCCCACTACACGTCTACTGTTCCTGGGGATGGTTCTGGACACAGACCAGAAAAGGGTGTTTCTCCCGGAGGAGAAAGCCAAGGAGTTGTCATCTCTAGTCAGAGATCTCCTGAAACCAAAACAGGTGTCGGTGCATCACTGCACGCGAGTCCTGGGAAAAATGGTAGCTTCCTACGAAGCAATTCCATTCGGCAGGTTCCATGCAAGAATCTTTCAGTGGGATCTGTTGGACAAGTGGTCCGGATCGCATCTTCAGATGTATCGGCTGATAACCCTGTCTCCAAGGACCAGGGTGTCTCTGCTGTGGTGGCTGCAGAGTGCTCATCTTCTAGAGGGCCGCAGATTCGGCATACAGGACTGGGTCCTGGTGACCACGGATGCCAGCCTTCGAGGCTGGGGGGCAGTCACACAGGGAAAAACGTTCCAAGGACTATGGTCAAGCCAGGAGGTTTCCCTACACATAAATATTCTGTAACTAAGGGCCATATACAATGCCCTAAGTCAGGCAAGACCCCTGCTTCAGAACAAGCCGGTACTGATCCAGTCAGACAACATCACGGCGGTCGCCCATGTAAACCGACAGGGCGGCACAAGAAGCAGGATGGCGATGGCAGAAGCCACAAGGATTCTCCGATGGGCGGAAAATCACGTGTTGGCACTGTCAGCAGTGTTCATTCCGGGAGTGGACAACTGGGAAGCAGACTTCCTCAGCAGGCACGACCTCCACCCGGGAGAGTGGGGACTTCATCCAGAAGTCTTTCAGCTGATTGTATACCGTTGGGAACGGCCACAGGTGGACATGATGGCGTCCCGCCTCAACAAAAAGCTAAAAAGATATTGCGCCAGGTCGAGAGACCCTCAGGCAATAGCTGTGGACGCTCTAGTGACACCGTGGGTGTACCAGTCGGTTTATGTGTTCCCTCCTCTTCCTCTCATACCCAGGGTACTGAGGATAATAAGAAAAAGAGGAGTAAGAACTATACTCATTGTTCCGGATTGGCCAAGAAGAGCTTGGTACCCAGAACTTCAAGAAATGATCTCAGAGGACCCATGGCCTCTGCCACTCAGACAGGACCTGCTGCAGCAGGGGCCCTGTCTGTTCCAAGACTTACCGCGGCTGCGTTTGACGGCATGGCAGTTGAACGCCGGATCCTGAAGGAAAAGGGCATTCCGGAGGAAGTTATCCCTACGCTAATTAAAGCTAGGAAAGAAGTGACCGCAAACCATTATCACCGCATATGGCGGAAATATGTTGCGTGGTGTGAGGCTAGAAAGGCCCCAACGGAGGAATTTCAGCTAGGTCGATTTCTGCATTTCCTACAGTCAGGGGTGACTATGGGCCTAAAATTGGGTTCCATTAAGGTCCAGATTTCGGCTCTATCGATTTTCTTCCAAAAAGAACTGGCTTCACTACCTGAAGTTCAGACATTTGTTAAGGGAGTGCTGCATATTCAGCCCCCTTTTGTGCCCCCAGTGGCACCTTGGGATCTCAACGTGGTGTTGGATTTCCTAAAGTCACATTGGTTTGAACCACTTAAAACCGTGGAACTAAAATATCTCACGTGGAAAGTGGTCATGCTGTTGGCCTTGGCTTCGGCCAGACGTGTGTCAGAATTGGTGGCTTTGTCATGTAAAAGCCCTTATCTGATTTTCCATATGGATAGGGCGGAATTGAGGACCCGTCCCCAATTTCTCCCAAAGGTGGTTTCAGCTTTTCATTTGAACCAGCCTATTGTGGTGCCTGCGGCTACTCGTGACTTGGAGGATTCCAAGTTGCTGGACGTAGTCCGGGCCCTAATAATCTATGTTTCCAGGACAGCTGGAGTCAGAAAGACTGACTCATTATTTATCCTGCATGCACCCAACAAGTTGGGTGCGCCTGCTTCAAAGCAGACTTTTGCTCGCTGGATCTGTAGCACTATTCAACTTGCACATTCTGCGGCTGGACTGCCGCATCCTAAATCTGTAAATGCCCATTCCACGAGGAAGGTGGGCTCTTCTTGGGCGGCTGCCCGAGGGGTCTCGGCTTTACAGCTTTGCCGAGCAGCTACTTGGTCGGGTTCAAACACATTTGCTAAGTTTTACAAGTTTGATACCCTGGCTGAGGAGGACCTTGTGTTTGCCCATTCGGTGCTGCAGAGTCATCCGCACTCTCCCGTCAGTTTGGGAGCTTTGGTATTATCCCCATGGTCCTTACGGAGTCCCAGCATCCACTTAGGTCGTTAGAGAAAATAAGATTTTACTCACCGGTAAATCTATTTCTCGTAGTCCGTAGTGGATGCTGGGCGCCCGTCCCAAGTGCGGATTGTCTGCAATACTTGTATATAGGTATTGTTAAACTAAAGGGTTATTGTTGAGCCATCTGTTGAGAGGCTCAGTTATATTTCATACTGTTAACTGGGTATAGTATCACGAGTTATACGGTGTGATTGGTGTGGCTGGTATGAGTCTTACCCGGGATTCCAAATCCTTTCCTTATTGTGTCAGCTCTTCCGGGCACAGTATCCTAACTGAGGTCTGGAGGAGGGTCATAGAGGGAGGAGCCAGTGCACACCAGGTAGTCCTAAAGCTTTCTTTAGTTGTGCCCGGTCTCCTGCAGAGCCGCTATTCCCCATGGTCCTCACGGAGTCCCAGCATCCACTACGGACTACAAGAAATAGATTTACCGGTGAGTAAAATCTTATTTTTGCGGGTGGACTCCGGACACCTATAAGGTTTAGCTGGAAACTTGGCATGAAATGTCCGAAGAAGTCTTGGGGCATGGATGCTCTACCCAGGACCTTTCCTCAGGTCCATA